>NW_020173955.1:6870931-6872200 GCF_003031525.2 Neophocaena asiaeorientalis asiaeorientalis | reverse complement strand
AAAAAAGAAAAAACAGATGGATAGAACCCTAGGCCAAATGGTGAAAGCAAAGCTATACAGGCTGAATCTCACACAGAAACATACACATACACACTCACAGAAAGAGGAAAAGGGGAAAAAATAATAAATCTTGCTCTCAAAGTCCACCTCCTCAATTTGGGATGATTCGTTGTCTATTCATGTATTCCACAGATGCAGGGTACATCAAGTTGATTGTGGAGCTTTAATCCGTGGCTTCTGAGGCTGCTGGGAGAGATTTCCCTTTCTCTTCTTTGTTCACACAGCTCCCGGGGCTCAGCTTTTGATTTGGCCCCGCCTTTGAGTGTAGGTCGCCAGAAGGCGTCTGTTCTTAGTTCAGACAGGACGGGGTTAAAGGAGCAGCTGCTTCGGGGACTGTGGCTCACTCATGTCAGGGGGAGGGAGGGGTGCAGATGCGGGGCGAGCCTGCAGTGGCAGAGGCCGGCGGGATGTTGCACCAGCCTGAGGCGCGCCATGCGTTCTCCCAGGGAAGTTGTCCCCGCATCACGGGACCCTGGCAGTGGCTGGCTGCACAGGCTCCCCGGAAGGGAGGTGTGGATAGTGACCTGTGCTCACACACAGGCTTCTTGGTGGCGGCAGCAGCAGCCTTAGCGTCTCATGCCTGTCTCTGGAGTCCGCGCTGTTAGCCACGGCTCGCGCCCGTCTCTGGAGCTCCTTTAAGCAGCGCTCTTCATCCTCTCTCCTCCCGCACCAGGAAACAAAGAGGGAAGAAAAAGTCTCTTGCCTCTTCGGCAGGTCCAGATTGTTCCCCGAACTCCCTCCGAGCTATCTGTGGTGCACTAACCCCTTCAGGCTGTGTTCACACTGCCAACCCCAGTCCTCTCCCTGTGCGCCAACCGGCAGGTCCAGATTGTTCCCCGAACTCCCTCCGAGCTATCTGTGGTGCACTAACCCCTTCAGGCTGTGTTCACACTGCCAACCCCAGTCCTCTCCCTGTGCGCCAACCTCCAACCGAAGCCCGAGCCTCAGCTCCCAGCCCTGCTCGCCCCAGTGGTTGAGCAGACAAGCCTCTCGGGCTGGTGAGTGCCAGTCGGCACTGATCCTCTGTGTGGGAATCTCTCCGCTTTGCCCTCCGCACCCCTGTGGCTGCGCTCTCTTCCACGGCTCTGAAGCTTCCCCCTCTGCCACCCGCAGTCTCTGCCCGTGAAGGGGCTTCTAGTGTATGGAAACCTTTCCTCCTTCACAGCTCCCTCCCACTGGTGTGGGTCCCGTCCCTATTCTTTTGTCTGT
>NW_020173955.1:6864941-6870107 GCF_003031525.2 Neophocaena asiaeorientalis asiaeorientalis | reverse complement strand
AAAAAAAAAAAAAAAAAAAAGTAAAAAAGAAAAAACAGATGGATAGAACCCTAGGCCAAATGGTGAAAGCAAAGCTATACAGGCTGAATCTCACACAGAAACATACACATACACACTCACAGAAAGAGGAAAAGGGGAAAAAATAATAAATCTTGCTCTCAAAGTCCACCTCCTCAATTTGGGATGATTCGTTGTCTATTCATGTATTCCACAGATGCAGGGTACATCAAGTTGATTGTGGAGCTTTAATCCGTGGCTTCTGAGGCTGCTGGGAGAGATTTCCCTTTCTCTTCTTTGTTCACACAGCTCCCGGGGCTCAGCTTTTGATTTGGCCCCGCCTTTGAGTGTAGGTCGCCAGAAGGCGTCTGTTCTTAGTTCAGACAGGACGGGGTTAAAGGAGCAGCTGCTTCGGGGACTGTGGCTCACTCATGTCAGGGGGAGGGAGGGGTGCAGATGCGGGGCGAGCCTGCAGTGGCAGAGGCCGGCGGGATGTTGCACCAGCCTGAGGCGCGCCATGCGTTCTCCCAGGGAAGTTGTCCCCGCATCACGGGACCCTGGCAGTGGCTGGCTGCACAGGCTCCCCGGAAGGGAGGTGTGGATAGTGACCTGTGCTCACACACAGGCTTCTTGGTGGCGGCAGCAGCAGCCTTAGCGTCTCATGCCTGTCTCTGGAGTCCGCGCTGTTAGCCACGGCTCGCGCCCGTCTCTGGAGCTCCTTTAAGCAGCGCTCTTCATCCTCTCTCCTCCCGCACCAGGAAACAAAGAGGGAAGAAAAAGTCTCTTGCCTCTTCGGCAGGTCCAGATTGTTCCCCGAACTCCCTCCGAGCTATCTGTGGTGCACTAACCCCTTCAGGCTGTGTTCACACTGCCAACCCCAGTCCTCTCCCTGTGCGCCAACCTCCAACCGAAGCCCGAGCCTCAGCTCCCAGCCCTGCTCGCCCCAGTGGTTGAGCAGACAAGCCTCTCGGGCTGGTGAGTCCCCAGGGGTTGAGCAGACAAGCCTCTCGGGCTGGTGAGTGCCAGTCGGCACTGATCCTCTGTGTGGGAATCTCTCCGCTTTGCCCTCCGCACCCCTGTGGCTGCGCTCTCTTCCACGGCTCTGAAGCTTCCCCCTCTGCCACCCGCAGTCTCTGCCCGTGAAGGGGCTTCTAGTGTATGGAAACCTTTCCTCCTTCACAGCTCCCTCCCACTGGTGTGGGTCCCGTCCCTATTCTTTTGTCTGTTTATTCTTGTTTCTTTTGCCCTACCTAGGTACGTGGGGAGTTTCTTGCCTTTTGGGAGGTCTGACGTCTTCTGCCAGTGTTCAGTAGGTGTTCTGTAGGAGTTGTTCCACATGTAGGTGTATTTCTGGTGTATCTGTGGGGAGGAAGGTGATCTCCGCGTCTTACTCTTCCGCCATCTTCCCGATTCCCTCAACAATAATAATTTTTTTTAATTAATTAATTTATTTTTCACTTCGTTGGGTTTTCATTGCTACGCACGGGCTGTCTCTAGTTGTGGCGAGCGAGGGCTACTCTTTGTTGCAGTGTGCAGTCTTCTCCTTGCGGTGGCTTCTCTTGTTGCGGAGCAGGGGCTCTATGCACGTGGGCTTCTGTAGTGGGCTCAGTGGTTGCAGCATGCAAGCTCTAGAGCGCAGGCTCAGTAGTTGTAGCGCACAGGCTTAGTTGCTCCGTGGCATGTGGGATCTTCCAGGACCAGGGATCGAACCCATGTCCCCTGCATTGGCAGGCAGATTCTTATCCACTGCGCCACCAGGGAAGTCCCAACAATAATAATTTTTAAAACACCCACCTACTCAGACAGGTTAAGACATAGAAAATTATATTCTTTAGCTATTCCATAGATTATTATTCTAAATCTTATCTATCCACTCTGTGTTAAGCAGTATCTTAACTTCGGTGTCAATTATTTTTTTTGAATTACTTTATAGTTTTCCACTTATTTGTGCATCTCTAAGCAATATTTTGTTTAATTTTGATGCTTATACAATTTAATTTCATGAAAACATATTGTAAGTATTCTTATATGAGTTGCAGCCTTAGCTCAACATTATATTTTTAATAATTCATATCAGTGCAACAGTTGCAGTTTTTCTCATTTTTACTAAAGTAGACTGTTTTCTTATATGAATATATTATTTACTTATCTATTCTGTTATTTATGGACACTTTGTTACTGGCCTTTTGTTAAAATGGACCATACGACTATAAGTATTCCTCTATGTGTCTTCTATACAAACACAAGGGAGAACCCGTAGGTCATAAGTTATCTTCATACTCTACTGAAACAATTATTCCATGATTTTCTGTATTGGCTTCTGATTTCCCAAGCCATCTCATCTGTCTTTATTCTTAGTCTAGAATGAGGCAAATAAATCATTAAAACAGAACTCACTCCTTATCACTGTTAATCATGTATGCTATTCCCAAATCAAAGTTCTATCAGGGAGAGGTACTGCATAATTAGACGTGATTCTAAAAATCAATACGTGGCTAATTTGATCATTTTAGCATTCTTTATAACAAATATGCTTCACTGCCCAATCTATTCAGTTAGAGCCACTGATTCTGATAACATAGACAGCTAAATTAGATTCCCAAATATGTCTAAGTGCTTCAATTTCATTTCTCTTCTGTACTCATAGACATCTGGTCTCTGTAAGGCAGAACAGAATGAATATTTTACATTTGTACAAGACCATAATTTTACATGGATTTTTACAGTGAAGGAAGATATCTGCCATCAAAGAGCTTTTTCACCTAGATATCAGTTGCAGAGAGTTTATGGGGGAGAGAAAGTTATTATCACATACTCATTAAGAGACCTTTAAACTTGGCTTTTTGTCTCCTCTTATTATATTACATGCTCAATGTATGTGTCTAAATATTATTTGTATAGCATATTAATACCATACTTCTTTCATCACAGAACTCACTTAATTTGAAGGCTCACTACTGAATTAATAATATCTTCAATGCGGAGTACAAAAATTATGTACATACATTTTAACTACCCCCAAACTTTATATTTTTACCCATAAAATTACATACTACTTTCTTCTTCAGGAGTCTAATTAAAGTTTCAGTGTAAGCCTTGGTTACATTCAGAGTATAAATATTCCATTGTTCTGAACATCTTTTCATGTGCCTATTGTCCATCTGCATTTCCTCTTTGGAAAATGTCTATTAAGTTCTTCTACCCAATTTTAAATTGGGTAGTTTGTTTTTCTAATGCTGAGTTGTATTAGCTGTTCATATATGTTGGATATTTACCTCTATTGGTCATATCATTTGCAAATATTGTCTCCTATTCAGTAGGTTATCTTTTTGTTTTGTTGATGGTTTCCTTTGCTGTACAAAAGCTTCTAAGTTTAATTAGGTCCCATTTGTTTATTTTTGCTTTTATTTCCTTTGCTTTAGGAGACAGATCCAAAAAAATATTGCTACAATTTATGTCAGAGAGTGTTCTGCCTATGTTTTCCTCTAGGATTTTTATGGTTTCTGTTTTACATTTAGGTCTTTAATCTATTTTCAGTTTATTTTTGTGTATGGTGTTAGAGAATGTTCTAATTTCATTTTTTTCATGTAGCTGTCCAGTTTTCCCAGCACTACTTATTGAAGACATGGTCTTTTCTGCATTGTATAGTCTTGCCTCCTTTGTCATAGATTAATTGACCATAAATGTGTGGATTTATTTCTGGGCTTTCTGTTATATTCCATTGATCTATGTGTCTGTTTCTGAGCCAGCACCATACTGTTTTGATTACTGTAGCTTTGTAGTATAGTCTGAAGTCAAGGGAGCCTGATTCCTCCAGCTTTATTCTTATTTTTTCAAGATTGTTTTGATTATTAGGGGTCTTTTGTGTTTCCATACAAATTTTAAAATTATCTGTTCTAGTTCTGTGAAAAATGCCATTGGTATTTTGATAAGGATTGCATTGACTCTGTAGATTGCCTTGGGTAGTATGGTCATTTTAACAATATTAATTCTTCTAGTCCATGAACACAATACATCTTTCCATCTGTTTGTGTTGTCTTCAATTTCTTTCATTAGTGTCTTACAGTTTTCCAAATACAGGTCTTTTGCCTCCTTATGTAGGTTTATTCCTAGGTGTTTTATTCTTTTTGATGTGATGGTAAGTGTGACTGTTTCCTTAATTTACCTTTCTGAGAATTCGTTGTTAGTGTATGAAAATGCATCAGATTTCTGTATATTAATTTTTTATCCAGCAGTTTTACTGAATTCATTGATGAGCTCCAGTAGTTTTCTGGTGGTATCCTCACAATTTTCTATGTATAGTATTATGTCATCAGCAAACAGTGACAATTTTAGTTCTTCCTTTCCAAATTGAATTCTTTTATTTACTTTACGTGTCTGATGGCTGTGGCTATGGCTTTCAATATTATGTTGAATAAAAGTGGAGAGAGGGGGCATCCTTGTCTTGTTACTGATCTTAGAGGAAATGCTTCCAACTTTTCACCATTGAGTATGATATTAGCTGTGGGTTTATAATATATAGCCTTTATTATGTTGAGGTATGTTCCCTCTATGTACACTTTCTGGAGAGCTTTTCTAATAAATGGATGTTGAATTCTGCAAAACATTGATCAATGAAAAAGACCAGGACCCATTAGAAAAGATTTTCTACAAGTGAAGGCATGAAGAAAGAACCACAAGGAGACATGTAGGAGAGGCAGACTCATGACATAATTAAGTCCCATACACCCAAGGTAAGAGACATGCAAACTGGAAAATAATTATACTGCAGAGGTTCTCCCACAGGAGTGAGAGTTCTGAGCCCCATGTAGCGCTTCTCATTCTGGCGGTCCTACAGTGGAAGACAAGCCACCAGAGCACTAGTATAGCTAATCATCAGGGAAATGCAAATCAAACCCACAGTGAGATAACACCTCACACATTTCAGAATGGCTATCATCAAAAAAAAATTTTTTTTTAATTTAAAAAATAGGGCTTCCCTGGTGGCGCAGTGGTTGAGAGTCCGCCTGCTGATGCAGTGGACACGGGTTCGTGCCCTGGTCTGGGAAGATCCCACATGCCGCAAAGCGGCTGGGCCCATGAGCCATGGCCGTTGGGCCTGCACGTCCGGAGCCTGTGCTCCGCAACGGGAGAGGCCACAACAGTGAGAGGCTCACATACCGCAAAAAA
>NW_020173955.1:6843339-6864922 GCF_003031525.2 Neophocaena asiaeorientalis asiaeorientalis | reverse complement strand
CAAAACCCAAAAAAAAAAAAAAAAAAAAAAAATGTTGGCAAGAATGCAAAGAGAACCTTCTTACACTGTTGGTGGGAATGTAAATTGGCGCAGCCTCCATACTGAAGACAGTATGGAGGTTTATCAAAAAGCTAAAAATTGAACTACCATATGACCCAGCAATTCCAAAAGAAACAAAAGCACTAATTTGAGAAGATACATGCTACATGCACCCCAGTGTTCATGGCAGCATTATTTACAATAGCCAAGATGTGGAAGCAACCTAAGTGTCCATCAGTGTCCATCAATAGATGAATGGATAAAGAATCACAGGTTCAAGCCCTGGTCCGGGAAGATCCCACATGCCAAGAAGCAACTAAGCCCATGTGACACTACTGAGCCTGCACTCTAGAGCCCACAAGCCACAACGACTGAGCCCACGTACTACAACTACTGAAGCCTGTGAACCCAGAGCCCGTGCTCCACAATGAGAAGTCACCGCAATGAGAAGCCTGTGAAGAGTAGGCCCTGTTCGTCACAACTAGAGAAAGCCCATGCACAGCAACAAAGACCCAATGCAGCCGTAAATAAATAAATAAATTTATATTAAAAAATAAATTAGCAAGATAAAGACAAATACTATATGATATCACTTATATGTGGAATCTAAAAATATGGCAAAGTAATGAATGTAACAAAAAAGAAGAGGACTCACAGATACGGTGAACAAACTAGTGGTTACCACTGGGGAGACGGAAGGGGGAGGGGCAATATAAGAATAGGGGATTAAGAGGTACAAACTATTATGTATAAAATGACCTACAACAATATATTATACACACAAGAATACAGTCAATATTTTACAATAACTATAAATGGAGTATAACTTTTAAAAACTGTGAATCAACGTACTGTACACCTGTAACATATGATACTGTACATCACCTATACTTCAGTTAAAGATTTTATTCTATGTTTGGCTATTAGTGGACACCACATTTGTCAAAATATATGCATGCATACAGATTCTTATTATAGAGGTGAGCAAAATACTACCTGCGGGCCAAATCTGACATAACATTTGGTTTTGTAAATAAAGTTATATTGGAACACAGCCACATCTATTCATTAACATATTGTCTATGGCTGTTTTTGCATTTTAATACAGAGTTAAGAATTAAGACAGAAGCCGTACACTTGACAAAGACTAAAATATTTTCTATCTGGTCCTTTATAAAAGAAGTTGATGATGCCTGCACTAGTACATCAGAATTGACAATATAATTTCAAAGAAAACTGGAAAAAAAATAGAATTGTTTCTGAATTTCCTTCTTAATCTTGTTGCTTTCTTTCATTTGTTCCTTTAACTTTCTTCCTTTAATTTAATTATGTATCTCTGAATGTTAAACTTTCCTTCTTAAAAATTAGTAGGATTTTGACTAACAGGTGTTTGGAATCTGATTACTAATTGGTTTCACCATTGTAGTAGTCATTTGAGCTGTACGTAAGTACTCTGATTCTTTCCCCTCTGAGCACACAGTAGGAGTTCACTTCTTCACTGACTTGAAATCGGGTATAGCAATGTAACTTGGGTTGGCAAAGAAAATATGAATATAAATAAGACATTTTTTCCCAGACAGAAGTATAGACTTCCCAACATTATATTTTCCTACTGTTGGGGCACCCAAATTGCCACTAAAGTCAGCGCCTCCTTGCTCATATGTAAAGATAAGGAGTGAGAAATAAGCTTTGTTGTTTTAAGCCACTGAGATGTTGGAACAATTCATTACCAGAAGCATAGCAAATTTATCTTGATTGATACAAAACTTTGTTCAAGGCATGGGATGTTACCATTACAAGGAATGGTGATTGGTGAGACAACAGTTTTTAGAGAATGGGAGGATGATAATCAGTGATAGGCAGTTACAAAACACTTGGTAAAATTCTCACTTATAATAACTTAAGAGATAGATAATGTACTAATGAGCTTATAGCTTTAGGTGAAGAGGTTGGAAAACAGTATGTTAAACATCATAAGTTGGTGATTACAGGACTCTTTTGACAAGATAATAACAGACACATGTAAATTCAGAAAATGAATGCTCAGTTTTCAAGCAGTATTGAAAGGGAACAGAAGAAAATCCAGAGAGGTAGGAATTTACAGAGTTAGGAGGGAAAAAAAGGCTTTTGATCAATTTTTGAGCAGTTAGTCAAATAAAATGAAAATAAGTCAATAAGTCCAATAAAATTCAGCCTCACAGCAAAAGTAAATAAAAATTTTAACCTAGTCACCTAGTGTTATTTAAAACTTCTGAATGGGTTTAGGTGTTTCCAAGTTAGTTTTCTGAGTCTGACAAAATTGTTCAGAGAAAAAAAGACTAAGTATGCAACTGTGCCACATAGTCTTGATAGGTAAGGAGCGTCACCTCTGGGAAGATTTAGTGGACATTTCCACCGCACATTCCACCGCACATTTCACAATGTCCTATTTTCCTGACCTTAGTGACCATAGAAGCATGTGTCAAAAATGAGTTGCCAACATCCTGGGTCCCTAAATCACTACATTGAGTAGAACCCCTTGCTGATTTACAAGGTAGGATAAGAGTAGTAAACATTATTAAGCTACTGAGATTCTGGACTTTCTTTGTTTCTTCAGCATAGCATGAAGACTCCAACCACTGCTTACCTTAGAGATTTTATTATCTAACCTAAGATATATAGTGATTCCTAATGCCTTTAATCGGATACAAAAAAAATGGATCCAGAATATCATAATTTTATTTGAATATTACATCAGAATATAATGTGTTAAAAACATTTCATATAACAATTGTCAATGTACTTTAGACAAAGATGGCCAGGAACACATGTGCAGTTAGGCAAGTT
Source organism: Neophocaena asiaeorientalis asiaeorientalis (assembly GCF_003031525.2). NCBI lineage: Eukaryota > Metazoa > Chordata > Mammalia > Artiodactyla > Phocoenidae > Neophocaena > Neophocaena asiaeorientalis. The sequence continues at coordinate 6,862,057 of NW_020173955.1, read as the reverse complement.
GGGTTTAATATTCATTGTAGTGAGACAGAACACACATATGGGGGATAGTGGGGTCTCGGTAAGAAAGTGTTAAAAATACTTATTATAGGGTTTAGGCTTTAGATGGCAATTTGGGGGATGGTCTACAGAAGTATGGTATCTCTAGATTGGTTGCTATCAGAAAGCAGGGGCAATTCTATGATGAGTTATCTCAATAAATCCTATCTATATGAAGGGAAGATTAGAAAGAGGATAAAGTTGTCATTGATAAATAAGTAATAGTTATTCATTTTGGCCAAGAGAGGAGGCATTTGGTGTTTTCTGGGTGGCAGAGTGGCTTTGTTTCTGCCTGTGCTTGGACAAAATTATGAAGTGATCTTGCTTTGTCTCATTTATCTTCGTCTCAGAGTAACTTTGTCTGTGATTAGTACTATTTGAAATTATTTATATCTAATAGAATAACATGGCCTAGCTGTGAGTGCTAGAACAGTTTTCAAATGTCACAGATTGCTTTCTTTTTCAACCTGAAAATAAAAATTCAAATTTGAGATACCATTTGGTATCACCAAGAAAATAAATCAATCGTGGTTCTAATAGGATAAAAATATTTCTTATATATGGTTTAAGTGTGCACATGTACAAATAAGATGACTATATTACAATATACTCCTTTTATGGAAGGGGAAAGTTTTCTTCTTGATATTAATAATAAGAAATATAAATTTCAGAAAAAGTATAATTTTTGTATCTTAAAATAAAATATTATATAGATTTCTAGAAAGTTCATGATCTGTATGATGAGACAATGGTTGAGTTGATTTTGTTAAGACATTAGAAATGTCATTATTGATACTTTCTGTAAGAATTACTGTGTTTGGCTGGGAAGATACCTGAGTCCTGAGACACTCGGTCTCAGTCCCTGAAGTATCACTATTACGATGAAAGCCATATCAGCCTTCCTTTCTTGAAGATAAATATGAAAAAGACTAAAACAAAATGGAATCTATTAAGTAAATTAAGTAGATGATTTAGACTTTGGGTACATAATACTGTCAAAATCACAAAGTGATTATTAAAACTTATGAAAATTTTAAACATTTAAAAAATATTTGTAGTGTGAATAGTCCCACTCAGTATTTTGGGGGGTGGTTTGCAAGCATTTCTATTTTAACATTAAAATCTACACAAACACATTTATTTTTCTCTTTCCCTGAATTTCATTTAAAGGGTAATAAGGGATAAAAATAAAACATAAGCCTACAAAAATAAAGGCAACCTGAAGAGAGCTTTCAGTGAACAAGATATTTCAATAAATTTCTTGAAGGTATAAAGTAAAGTGAAGTATCTCAGGGTCAGAAGAAGGGTTACCAGATAAAATATTGACTGTCCAGTTAAATTTAATTTCAAATAAACAAGTTTTTTTGTTTATTTGTTTTGTTTTTTAGTATAAGTATGTCCCATGCAATACTGGGTATTCTGTATTTTTAAAACTTTTCTTCATTTATTCTTATTTTTTAATAATCTGACAATCCTAGACACATGAAAGCTATTAGAGAGACTCGTGAAGACAGATAATTCATAAATCCCAAATAAGCATCAAAAAACAAATAACAGTTTCAGAATAAGAAAAGTAATCTTGGAAACGTAATTGCAACTGGAACTAGAAAGCCGAATAAAGGGCAAATAAATATAAAAAAGAAATTCTTCCAGAACCTGACAAAGAAATTGTACATACGAGGAAGAAAATGAAAGTTTGGTGCAGGGGGTGGCAAACTACGGCCTACTGCCATTTTCAGTTTGCCTCTGAACACTGTTCAAGGCGGTTAGCACTCTGAGTCCCAGAAACCAAGCCAGGGCATCTCCCTCTGCTCCCATTCCTACTCCACTTCCAGCTCCTGCCTTCATCCCTAGCTAGCAAGCACAACAGTGCTCAAACTTTGGACTGGTCACCCCCTGCATGTGGGGGACACTGTAGTTGGCAACTACTAAGCACCAAATGGTGGAATTTCAGTTAGGGACTCAGAGAATCAGCAAATTTCCTCATCTCCAGCCAGCTTCCCAAGTTGAGATAGCTGGGCTCTCCTAAGGAAGAGAAGGGCACACCTGGATTAGGTATCACTGAGGCAGTGAATGAAATTCAGGTGGCTTCCTGCTCCACCCTCACTTACCTCATCCATCACATTCCTCCCTCTCTGAATAGTGGCTCTTTGTGCTTCATCCCAAAAGTGTATCCAGTAGCAACTGAGTGCAAAGCATGCCTATCATTTAATGGGATCTATCACAGGCAAATGGGAGGGGGCAGAGCCAGAGCTTCTCTCTTATTATGTAAGCTCCACACAATATCCTTGATGTTGCCACTCACTAACAAAGCCTGAAGTATTTACTATCTGGCACTTGACATAAAATGTTTTGCAAACCTCTGGTCTAGTGATCAATCAAAAGAGTGAAAAAATGTGACTGAAAATAGTTTCATGAAGAAAAATGGGAAACCAGACAGGGATGGAACAATCAAAGAAATAATAGAAGAAAGTCTCTCAAAACTGAAAAAGGAAACACATCTTCAGTTTGAAAGGACCCTCCAAGTGTATATGAAAAGTGAAATGGAGGAAAATCTATATTATAAAGAGAAAAGCCTACATGTTTCCTAGGGTAGGGGAAGGTGGGAGAGGAAAAACAAGAATCAACTGTCATCAAACTTTTCATTAGCAATATCTGATATTGAAAGGTACAATCCTGAATGCTTTCCAGTTGCTGAATTAAATTGTTGTCATCCTAAAGTTTCCACTCATCCTCATATTCATTAAAAATCACAACTAAGTGCAATGACAAAATTAAAATATTTTCAGACATGCAAGGTCACCTTTTTATATTAGTTTATTTTTGTTATTTAAAAAATTTGTTTTATTGGTTTATAATATTATACAAGTTTCACTGTACAGTGTTATATTTCAACTTCTGTATACATTACAGTGTGCTCACCACCAAAGGTTTAGATTCTGCTCATCACCATACAGTTGATCCCCTTTACCCATTTTGCCATACCCTCACCCCCCATCCCCTCTGGTAACCATTACTCTGTTTTTTTGTATCTATGTGTTTGTTTTATGTTTGGCTTGCTCATTTATTTTGTTTTTATATTCCACTTATGAGTGAAATAATGTGGTATTTGCCTTTCACCATCTGACTTATTTCACTTAGCATAATATTCTCAAAATCCATCCATGTTGTTGCAAATGGCAAGATTTCATTTTTTTTTTAAACTGAGCAGTATTCCATTGTATACATATGCCACATCTTCTTCATCCATTTGTCAGTTGATGGGCACTTAAGTTGTTTCCATATCTTGGCTATTGTAAATAATGCTGCAATGAACACAGGGGTACATATATCTTTTTGAATTAATGTTTTTGTATTTTTTGGATAAACACCCAGAGTGTAATAGTTGGATGGTATGGTAGCTCTATTCTTATTTTTTTGAGGAATCTCCATACTGTTTTCCTGAGTGGCTGCACCAATTACATTACCATCAACAGTGTATGAGAGTTTTCTTTTCTCCATATCCTTGCCGACACTTGTTATTTCTTGCCTTTTTTTGATAACAGCCATTCTAAGGGGCATGAGGTAATATATCATTGTAGTTTTGATTTGCATTTCTTTAATAATTAGTGATGTTGAACATTCTTTAATGTGCCTATTGGTCATCTGTATGTCTTCTTTGGAAAAATGTGTTCAGATCTTCTGCCCATTTTTTAATTGGGCTGTTTGGGTTTTTTTGGTTAAGTTGTATAAGTTCTTTATATATTAGGAATATCAATACATTATTGGATATATGAGTTGCAAATATCTTCTCCCATTTGGTAGGCTGTTTTTTTTCATTTTGCTGATGGTTTCCTTTGCTGTGTCAAAGCTTTTTAGTTTGATGTAGTACCATTTATTTATCTTTGCTTTTGTTTCCCTTGTCTGAGAAGACATATCTAGAAAGATATTACTAAGACCAATGTCAAAGAGTACTGCCTATATTTTCTTCTAGGAGTTTTATGGTTTCAGGTCTTGCATTCAAGTCCCTAACCACTTTGAGGTGGTTTTTGTGTATATTTCTGTGATAGAGTGGTCTAGTTTCATTCTTTGACATATGACTGTCCAGTTTTCCCAATACCATTTATTGAAAAGATTATACTTTCTCTACTGTATGTTCTTTGCTCCTTTGTCATATAATTGTCCATATATGTGTGGGTTTATTTGTGGGCTCTCAAATACTGTTCCATTGATCTATATGTCTGTTTTTCTGCCAGTATCATACTGTTTTGATTACTGCTAATACATGATGCTTTGTAATAATTTGAAATCAGGGAGCATGATACCTCCATCTTTGTTCTTTTTTCTTAGAATTATTTTGGCTACTTGGGGTCTTATGTGGTTCCGTATTAATTTCAGAATTTCTTTGTTCTATTTCTGTGAAAAATGTTATTCATATTTTGATAGGGAGCACATTGAACCTGAAGATTGCTTTAGGTAACATGTACATTTTAACAATGTTAATTCTTCCAATTCATGATCATGGAATATCTTTCCATTTCTTTGTGTCATCTTGAATTTATTTCAACAATGTCATAGTTTGCAGTGTATAGCTCTTTTACCTCCTTGGTTAAATTTATTACTAGGGATTTTATTCTTTTGTTGTAATTGGGATTGTTCTCTTAATTTCTCTTTCTGCTAGTTCGTTATTAGTTATAGAAATGCAACAGATTTTTGTATATTGATTTTGCACCCTGAAACTTCACTACATTTGTTCATTGTATCTAAAAGTTTTTTGGTGGCATTTTTAGGGTTTTTATAAATAAAGTTATGTCATCCATAAATAGTGACAGTTTTAATTCTTCTTTTCCAATTTGAATGCCTTTTATTTCTTTTTCTTTCCTCATTGTTCTGGCTAGGGCCTCCAATAGTCTGTTGAGTAAGAGTGGGCAGAGTGGGCATCCTTGTAAACCTTTAGCTAGATTCACTAAAAAATGAGAGAGGACTGATAAATAAAATAATAAACAAAAGAGAAATAGCAATGGATACTACAGAAATACAAAGGATTATAATATGAACAGCTATATGCCAACAAATTGGACAACCGAGAAGAAAAATGGATAAATTCTTAGAATCATACAACCTTCCAGGACTGAATCATGAAGAAATAGAAAATCTGAATAGGCCAATAACTAGTAAGGAGATTGAAACAGTAATCAAAAGCTTCCAAGAAACAGAAGTCTAGGGCTTCCCTGGTGGCGCAGTGGTTGAGAGTCTGCCTGCCGATGCAGGGGACACGGGTCCATTAAAAAAAAAAAAAAAAAAAAAAAAGTCTAGATAGCTTCACTGGTGAATTCTACCAAACATTCAATACCTATCTTTCTCAAACTATTCCAAAGAATTCAAGAGCAGGGAACACTTCCAAACTCATTTTATGAGGACAGCATTACCCTGATACCAAAACCAGACAAGGACACTACCCAGAGAAGAAAATTATAGGCCAATCCCTCTGATGAACATAGACGCAAAAATCCTCAACAAAATGTTAGCAAACCAAATAAAACAATACTTTAAAAAGATCACACACCATGATCAAGTGGAATTTATTCTAGAGATGCAAGGATGATCCAACATCCACAAATCAATTAACATGATACACTATATTAACAAAATAAAAGATTAAAAGTAAATGATCATTTCGCTAGATGCAGAAAAAGCATTTGACAGGATTCAACACCCATTTATGATAAAAGCTCTCAATAAAATTGGTATAGAAAGAATGTACCTTAACATAATAAAGGCCATATATGACAAATCCACAGCTAACGTCATACTCAATTGTGAAAAACTGAAAGCCATCTCTCCAACACCTTTTGCATACTCTGGGATACAAACCAAGGAAGAAAGCATAATAGAAAAGCAGCTAAAAACACCACATAGGAGAACAGTGAGAAGAGAGTTACCCGAGGATAATAACTAGGCTTAGGCTACACGAGCCCAGAATTGGCAGAGGATAGAGGATTCAGGAAGAGAAATCTCTGCGTGGGAAAATAATATTCTATAGAAAAATTTGTACAATTGAGAGCTTGGAAAAAATTGAGAATATGCTAAAATCTATTGGGGAAGTGTAAAAGAAGAAAAATTTATTTGAACTTGGCATGGCTCATTTTTCATTGAGTAAGAGTAATTGAACCATAAATCAATATAATCATAGCACATGGTTTCCATAGTAAGCAAAAATATTTATAGTGCCAATATAATTTGAAATTGTTTATTTATTTTGTAACTTTCATATTCAGACATTAATAAATCACAGAAGAATGAACTGCAGCTATAAAACAAAATAAGAATTCTCTATAAAGTTCTCTGTGGAAAGATTAATGAAATGAGTTGAATGTAAACCAGACTACTAGAACTAAAATAGAATGAGGAAGACGTAGGAGTTTCACTTAAATTCCTCAAAGAAAGAAGAGGTGGTTTCATTCCTAATATCTGAGTGGTTCAGAGAAGGGATATGAAAAGGCTGGGAGGGGAGGCATGTTCAAGGTTATGTTATCTATATCCATAATTTTGTGAATACTTTAGAGACAACCTCCTGCTTTCAGGTGCAGTAACTTGAAAAGGAGAATCGTCTTACTGAAGTTGCTCAAAATGAACTTTTAAAAGGACATTTTAGCATGGCAATAGCAACAAGAGCTTTGATTGATTGACCGATTACTATGTTTGAAGCATATAGTGATTTCTTTTTAAATTTCAATTTTCCCTCACAATAACCCTACAAAATGAGTATTACAATTTTAATTTCATATGTGGATGAAACTAAAGCTTGGAGAGCAATACTTCACCCAAGATTACACAGTTAATAACAGAGTCAACATGCAAATCTAGGTTTTTGTGATTCCTGAGATACTGAATATACAAACGGAAAATGGCTAGACCATAAACGAATGTATGCCAATAGAACTCCGACCCGCAACCTCTGCAGCAATCATCCCAGAAAGGTCAAGACTAGGTCATTGCCAGCTTCCCTATTTTTCCCACTTCCACTTTTGTCCAACTTAGGACCAACCAGAGAAAGTAAAATAAGTTCCTCAACCCAGTTACATAGCATATCCCACTTCTAGCTAGCCCACCTCCCCTCTTCCCCATGCCAACAACCTCTAATCAGAGCCTGCCTGAAGTCTTCTCTTTTTTACTGTAAATCTTTTCCACTACCCTGCCTAACTGAGTCTTTGCCAAAACAATGGATGGTAGTTGAATCCTTTGCTATAGCAAGCTCTGAATAGATATCCTTTGTCCTCATTTGGGTGGGTTTTGTTTATTTCCACATACCAAATGCTATAATTTCCGTTGCTACACAGTAACGTTTAGAACTCCAACACAACAACTAGTTGCTAGTATTCTTAAAACTTGCTTTTGGAAGGCAAAACTTTCTAGCCAAAGATAAAAATGGAAAACGTTTACAGGAGCTCTTCACCTTAGATAATTTGGGGTGGTAAATGATGGTAAAATAAAAACTGCAAATTGTTGTTCTAACCCTTACATAGACTTGTGTTCTGAACTCACAGTTGGAGGAAAAGATCCAGAACCAAATGACCTTTTAGACTGTATTCCTTGGTTCCATTCTACAGCTAGCATTGTTACAGATCAAAACAACCAGCAGTGCCCAGCTGTAAGCTGCAGATGGTGCATTAAAGCAAAGTGTTTTCTGGCTGTCGGATGGCTTTCCCTCTGCAAATGGAGTGAAACACAGCAGGGACCAAAAGTACCTAAATATTTCCAATTAAAGCAAGGTGTATTGGCAAATAAAAAAGTTGAGGGGGAATGTTTAAAATAGTATCAAGGTATGAGGTATGACTCAGACAAACTAGGAGAGATTCTACAGCCATCATTTCCAAGTTCTTTGACTTCAGCATAGGATACCTTACGCCACTCAGCACTTGATCTATTTCCAGAGGCCACCACTATTTATTTCTCAACTGTTGTTTCTGGGAAAATCAATTTCTCCAGAGCTTATGAAGTGTTCTCCAAAAAGCAGAGGGTAGTCTCTTTTCGAATGAAATGTGAACAGCTGGGTTATACAACATTGTACAAGTTTCTTTCTCATACTACTTCCATAAGCTTTAAATAAATAGGAGGCTATGACCTAAAAAGGTTTCTAAATATCTTCACAGTTCATTTCATGGGAGTAGTGTTCAAAGAAACATAGTTGAACTGATACGATTTTCATTGGAAGCCATCTTAAAGCTTTAAATGCACTTCTATATTCCATTGCAATGAAGATATTACAGAATGCTGAGTCTGAGAAAGAGCCAATGAATTAACTTTAGAATTTTTGAACTAGGATAAGGTAAAAGAAGGAAAGCTCTTATATGACAGTGCAGAACAGTGATTAAAGGCTGAGGACATGGTACCAGCCTGCTAGGTTTGAATTGCAGGATTTGCTGCTTTGTGGCTTTAGGCATATTATTAATTACATTATGCCTTAGTTTCTTCTTCTATTGAAAGTTATTGAGAGGGTTGAATAAGTTAGCATAAGTAAAGTGCTAAGAATGTTACCTAGTTCATACTTTTCATTATCATTGCCATAATTTATTTACCATTCTCTAGGAAATTTGAGCAGTAGACCTTGGACTATTCTGGCCACACCCTTTCCTCTGAGTTTACTGTAAACAAGTTAATTTTTGATGCTATGAAAAACTGGGGTCAGAAAGTATTTTTTTAAATCTCAATGTGTTCTGTTTGGGGAAGGCTGTCAAAGGAGGTGGGGGGCTCATATGCAAGTCATACATTTCAATCCCTTAGCATTCTTACTCCCAATAAAGAGACAGATTAAATCCTCTGCCAAATGAATACCCACTACATTATACCTCCCTCCTCAAGATGTTTTTCTTCTATAGACCTATGCTGAAAACTGCAGCAAGGTGCACGTTGCTCTGAGGGTCACCTCCCTGGGGTACCTCTGACACCATAAAGCATACAGAGCCTCTAGGAAGTCTAGGGGGTTCATTTCCCTACTGCTGTGTTTACAGTTAGGTCCCTCCCTCAACTGAAGAGTGACTCAATTTTCTGTTGAAAGACTATCTTGATTTACAAATGTCTAATGAAAAGACTATACTTTAAATCTGCAAAACATTTCAAATATAATATTCTATTTCCCCCACCAAAGTTCTTCCTTCACACTGGTACTGCATCAGGATATATATCACTTCCCAAAATTGAGAGTTCTTTTGTCTAGCACTCTATTTAAATCAGCACCCATTTCACAATCTGGCTTATTCAGTTCCAATTTTAGTTAATAGTATTAGAACTAATGAGCAACATTTGGATTACATGTTTGTACTGTACTATAAAAATTCTCATTCTCCTAACATATTGTAAGCTATTTTCGTGGCTATTTGGCTTTTAAATACCTTCTTCACTGGAAGGCAATCCATTACAGTTATTAGATTGTTGCTGTGTCAGGGTACAGAGACTAATAAACCTTGAAGAATTTAGAAAGCTACAGTTTCTGAAGTTCTTTCATCAGGTTTCTTTGGCAGGTTATATCACTTATTCTTATTAATATCAGAGAGCAGTTCATCCCAATAGTGAAAGGTCACCTTAAGTGTCTCTGTAAATAATTACATAATTCTAAAATCTTGCAGTTGGAATACCCATTTTTAATCATCCTACTCACTTCTAAGAACATATGAAGGCAATAAAATAATTTCAAAGGTGATATTTTTAATATAATCTGCAGCTTAATCATTGCTCATGATAGGAAATGGTCAGTAACCACATCCAAAAACACTTTTAAGCTAGTAACTTAATTTACTAAACTCATCTCTTTTTCATCCTTTTTTTCTTGTCAATTCTATTTTCTAAAGATGTGGTGAGAGTTATCAAGTGTCTCATAAATGGTTATGTGTAAAATGTGCATTTGTACTTAAATTTTAACAAACAATGAAGTTAACCCTCACTGAAGAGTCAACTATTAAGTTTATCTAACTTCCCCACCTTGGCTTGTGGGTACTATACTTCCTTTTCCATAGTTCATAAACTTAATAAACCTAAACAGTTGAAAAACAATAATTCATGCTTCTTTATATCATAACCATATGATATTAGCAGGGTTATAACTTCATCCACAACTATAATTTTGTTTTTGTTTCTTTGGCTTAGGGGCAAAAAAGCCAAAAAACAAAAAGAACATACACAAGCACATAGCACATTGCAGGCGTGTAACAATTTAGAAAATAATACCCATTTGCAAACTACAAGTACAAATATTTCTCTATAAATCTATTTAAATTATTCAAGAAAAAATTTTAGGTGTTTTTAGTCATTTCACTCTTTATTAGAAATTACTTTGAGGGCAAATAAAATAAATAAAATGAGATGTTATACGTATCCCATTTAGTTCTCTGTAACAATATGACAGGGAAGAAGATAGAATAAACAAGCAAATTTATGTTTGCGTTATCCCAGTCTCCACTAATATACATAGGCTGATCTTCATTAGCAGAAAAAAAAAACAACAACAATTTCTGCACTATAAAAACTAGAATCAATGTTCTGCTGAGAACCACAACAGACAGTATTCTTGCCTTCACCTTAAAAGATCAACCTGATCAGATTTGTCTTATGTCTCCTCTTGATTTTTTCTCTTTTTTACTATTACTCTTCTTCGAATTCCCACTTGATTTGGTAAATTTCTCTAGGTCTCAATATTCATGTTTATTTTCCTCCCACCCTTGGGCATTCTCCTCATATGCTAATGAATTTACCTAAAATTGTACTTTTCTTCACTGTAAAAAGGTCACATGAAAAATGTTTAAAATAAAAGGCTGTAATTAATGAGCACATTATTAATTTTTAAATGCAGTATAATGATCTTAGGGATTCAAGCCTTATGAGAGGTATTTGACCTCAGATCTAAAAAATAGCTTGAAAAAGACTTCTAGAAGGATAGACTACTTGGTTTGTAGCTAACAAATAATTTTACATTATACCTCTGAGGAATATGTATGGGAAAAACATAAAAATGGTTATGTTACCAAGACTTTCATAGGGCTGAAAAATGCATCTATAACCTAAAATATTAATTTAATATACTCTGAACAACTGGATAGTAGCATAAATATAGAGAAGATTCCTGAAATTTTGAATAACCAGCCGTATAAACTTCCTTATAGCAAGCTCATGACTACTGAATTAACTTGCATGTTTGAGAAAGGAATTTATACAATAGACAATTTTTAAAAACTTTTTTTCAGAATTCAGCTCAAAATGTATTGATTATAGCATACCCTTAAATAATGAATACAATCATAGTGGCATAATATTATCATAGCACTTCATTCATGACTATAGAGTTTACATTCAGAAGTACCTAGAAAAAATTCTGCAGGGTTCTGCACAAATTTTGATAAAACTAGTTATAAATCAGTCAGTACTACAGCAGCTTCTACTGATAACAATTCAAAGTAACAGCAAATGAAACCTAGGATCTCAAACTCATAGCATAGTAAAGCACCTAGAAACCATGACAGATAAAAGCATGTAATTCACATTCTCTCATTTAGAAGGATAATTCACATTCTCCTCCTAAATGAGAACTCTTGTTCACACATACCTGAGTGTTACCATCTCTGACCACCCATATGCTAACAATTTAAAAATAATGACGTGGTCTTCACTGCCAAGTCTGCAAGGGCTAACCCAGTTTTATGATGTAATGAGTCATCTAGAATAAATGCCAATCTCATTTTTTCCAACATTTGCTTTGGCAAGATAGTAGAGACAATAAGGCACTTCTCCAAAAAATTCTGAGGCCAAAATGAAAACCAAGGTTTTTTTGTTTTGTTTTGCTTTAATTTGGCCGTGCTGCGCAGCTTGCAGGATCTTAGCTCCCCAACCAGGGACAGAACCCAGACTCCGGCAGTGAAAGCATCGAGTCCTAACCTCTGGACTGTCAGGGAATTCCCAAAGAAAACCAGAGTTAAAGCACAATAAATGTGTCATCTTTGTAGTCACCTCAGAAATTATTTGCAAACCAAGTATAAGCTTCATGAAATCCTTAAAATAGGACACAATACACAGAAAACCATCTTATACCAACAGAGCAAGGCCAAAGATAATCTGAGTAGGTAAAAAAGCTACTTTGTGCTACATATGCCCTAGTCACATACTGTGAAACACCCAGGGACTGATGTTTAACTACAATCAAGACCAAAGTGAGAACCCATTAATCCCTTACAAAGCCTTCATTTGTTTTTCTTTGTCTTTCAAATTTGACCTTGGAAAGACAAAAATATTAGGTTGACAAACTACCAAGTATAAAAATAATAAAGGACTGAAATCTAAATAGTTAATTTGACTGATAAGGTCCATTGCCTGTTGCTTATTTATCTCTTCTATTCTAATTAATAGAAGAGATAAATAAGCAAATAGGGCTACTGTATCATGATTGCTCTTAACTGAAACTGTATAAAGATCAAATAGAAGGTTAAAATTACATGGACTGGAGAGGTATCAGTTTGGAATAAGAAGAGACATATTTGCTAAGTTCTAAGATATATTTTTTTCATACTTGTTTGTTTGCTTATTCACTCAGTGAATGTCTATGGAACATCTAATATGTGCCTCTTTTAAGCTCTGAAGATATAGTAGTGAACAAAACAGCCAAAAATAGCTATCTTCTTGGAACTTACATTCTGGTTGGGGGCTCTATCTAACTGTACTTGCTATTTGGTCTTGGATATCTAATGGGCATATCAAACTTGACAAGTCCAAAAAATTCTCAATCCCCTTCCCCTTCAAATGTATTTCTCCTCCAGTCTTTCCTATCTCAGTAAATGGCATGTCCATTCACCCTGTTGCTTATGCCAAAAACTACAGTTACTCTTGTTTTCTCTCATTCCCTCATTCTACACTTACAATCTATCCATCATCAAATGCTGCTGGTTCTACCTTCCGAATGTATTCCAAATATGACTGTTTTTCAACACCTGCTACCACCCTGGTCCATCATTTCTCAATTATACTGCCATAATAAGTTTTCTAACTTTCCTCATTCTGTAAGAGGAAGCAGGGGAGAGGGAGAGAAAGAGAGAAAAAGAGAGACTACAAAATAGAACAAATAGAGAAAGACCGTTTCTAGTTGTTTGCCTAAGGTATCCAGGAATTAGGTTGAAACAGATAAATATATACATATATATTAGCATATATATACACATTTTAATATAGTCTTACAAGCTTGATTTTTAATTATATAATATTTTAGTAATAATAAAACACAATTAAGTTGAAATGCAACCACTAAACATAAAATTTAAAAAGTACTTTTCCAATCCACATCCATTGGAAAGTTCTTAAAACACTGGCAACCTGGTAGCAGAGAATAATTTCCAGTGCTCAGACTTTGGTCTTAATATATCATTTTCCTATAAAATGAACCAAAGTTCCTTAAAAATGGCAGGAACTGTATAATGTCTGCATGAAGCTTTTACCTTAGATAGCAAAAAAAAAAAATCGGAGAATTTCATATAATAAAATAATATGATGGATGTACTATCATTTTATATACTCTAATGAATTAATTAATCTAGATATTGATCAACAACTACTGTTAACATCAGAAAACAAAAAAAACAGGTATTATGTGCTTCAGTTTAGATAAACGCAACACTATGAAATAGCATTGCTACAAAAAGAGAAATGAATAAATCTAATCACATCAAGCCTCCAGTTCTAATGGAGAGAAAAATATATATGAGTGTTGGTTTGCAAACTTGGGAATTTACCAGGTGAAATCTGAAACTGGCCCCTATACATGGAAGAGATCCAAGAAAGAGGCAGACCACTCCAGATTGGTAGGTGGCAGGTTTAATAAGCAAGGGGACTTAATTACCAGGTTTGTTTTGGGCAGCTTCAAGACAAGTAGATCTTCACACCTGCCCACCAGAATCTTAAAAGTTGACACAGAGGCTTTAACTGGGTCTGGTCATGTACACTGTCCAGATGTCTCAACAGCACATTACTCTCTCAAGGTTGCATCCTTGAAAACAGCTCCAGCTGTGGGATCAGTGGGTGGAACATATATTCCAAGGACAGAGGAGGGGGTGAGGAGCTTCTGATTGCCCAGGCCCAACTCATAGGTCAACGGCTGGCCATGACCTCTCGAAAACTCCTCCAACAAAGAAAAAAGAACATGTTAAAAGGACACACGAGGGGTGCAACCAGCAAAAGCTAAACTGTAGGAAATTGCTGAACAAAGAATCTTGTTTCTGATTCAACAGATATGTTGTAAGTAGTCTTTTTATCTTTAGTTTTGGTATACATTTATTTATTTATTTTTGGCTGTGTGTTGGGTCTTTGTTGCTGTGCACGGGCTTTCTTTTTAGTTGAAGCAAGCAGGGGCCACTCTCCGTTGAGATGCAACAGGCTTCTCATTGCGGTGGCTTCCCTTGTTGTGGAGCATGGGCTCTAGGCACGCAGGTTTCAGTAGTTGTGGCTCAAGAGCTCTAGAGCACAGGCTCAGTAGTTGTGGCACATGGGCTTAGCTGCTCCGCGGCATGTGGGATCTTCCCGGACCAGGGCTCAAACCCATGTGCCCTGCATTGGCGGGTGGATTCTCAACCACTGCGCCACCAGGGAAGCCCTAAAAATGAGATAGATGGAGAGAAACAGAAACCGTGCCCTCTAAGTTACAAGGCCCATAAGGTAGAAACAAAATGATACATCAAGAATACCAAGCTTTTTTGCAGAGGGCCAGAGAAACCACAGACAAGGAAACAACTTGCTGACAGACCCTGACTAAGCATCACACAGGTTCAGGCACACTGAAGGACTAGAATGACATAGTAAACTTTAGACCTCAAATGACTAAAATCTACCACATGTTACATAATGAACCCTGCACATACAACCCATGATGAGGTTTGAAGAACAGTCACACCTGCACAGAGAACTCTAGAAACTTACAGTTTGCTTTCCACCAATCATTTCCTGGCCCCCTCCCCCTCTTGCTTCCTGCTTCCACTATAAATACCCCAGTCAACAGCCTATCCAGGAGACAGATCTGAGCTTTGCCTCTTGTCTCCTTGCTTGGCCGCCCTGCAATAAAGCCTTTTCTTTCTGGAAAAGACTATTGCCTCAGTATTTGCTCTTTCCATTGTGGACTGGGCAACAAGCCACTTGCTCTGTTACAAAATCTTTTATAGTAAAAGGGAATTAAGAGATATGTCAACTAATTGAAATGTTTAGAATTTAGTTGGTTCCTGATTTTTAAAACAACATATAAAAATAATTGTGGCATTTGTGAAAAAGTTGGAAAAATTTAAACAATGATTGAATCTTTTCTGATGTTAAGCATTTATTGTTAAATTTTTGGAATAATAATGATATCATGGGTATCTTTAAAAAGAAAACTATTAACTTTCAGAGAAACATACTGATATATTTGCAGATAATACATCTTATATCTGCTCCAGAAATGATAAGATAAAGGGAAGTATGTAGGAGTATATAACACAAGATGGGCCAGGTATTGATAATTGTTGATGATGGGTCACAGTGAAGTACTTTATTATGCTCTTTGATTTCTATATATGGTTAAAGTTTTATACAATAAATAATTTAAAATACATATGCAAGGCCAACATGATATAAATATATATAAGTAAAGTTTTTGAGACAAGAAAACATAACTGTATTCCTTTCATTGTCATGTCATTTGCTACATGTTTTGAATCATTTAAAATCGGATAAAAATGTCATATTTGAGGCTTCGTGTTTTTAGTGTATATTTTGTTGGTAGAGGTGTTTCCACAGCAGCAGAATTTACATTTTCTGGCAAAACTTCTCATGTGTCAGTACTTTTAATATTGTATACATCAAATTATAGTAAAAAGACAACTATAAACAAGATGCAGTTCCTCTACTTTAATTAACCACACAGCTCTATTATAGTAAGCCAAAATTATATTCCACCATCAAGTCGGGTTCTTTCATTACATCATTTTGTGATGGATAATTAAAAATATCTTGAAAACCAATAGCTTCATCATTACCCCTCAACATATCCAGTGAAAGATTTGAGCTAGGAAAAAATGGAAGATACTGAACATGCTCCACTGCATTGAATTCCATTTGTAATTCTATTAGAGCAAATAGACCCTGGATGTTTCTTAACGTGGATAAATTCATTTTATTTCCATTGAGCATTTTATTTTGGTATACTAGTCAGCTGGGGCTGCCATAACAAAATACCACCAACTAAGTGGCCTAAACAGTAGACATTTATTTTCCCACATTCTGAAGGTTGAAATCAGGATGCTGGCAGGGTTGGTTTCTCCTAAGGTCTCTGTCCTTGGCTCACAGACAGCTGTCTTCTCATTGTGTCCTCACTTGGCCTTTGTGTAAATCTCTGGTGTCTCTTCCTCTTCTTCTAAGGATATCAATCATTGGATTCGGGTCCTTATGACTTAATTTAATCTTAATTACCTTCTTAAAGGCCCTATCTCCAAATACAGTCACCTTGGGAGTTAGGGCTTCAATATATGAATTTGGGTAATACTGTTCAGTACGTAACAAGCTGAAAAGTTTTTTTTTTTTTCTAATAATTCAAGAGGATGACTGAGCAAAAGTTAATTTTTCACATAAGAAAAATATTTTGAAAGAAGATCATGACTTTCAAAAGGTCCACTTGCTGAAAGTTCAGAGACTGGAATACTATCCATTAGCTGAGATCCAAGTCCTCTGGCATTCACTTTCAGCCTGCTCTGCACACAGCCACTCAGCCCCCTGATGTCAGCCAGCCCGTCACTTCTAATTTTGGGAGTTGATTCCTCACATCTGCTGGCACATGCTTTTTTTTTCTAATATGCACAGATTTGTGGTCAAAAAGATTTAAAAGTTACAGATAGCAAATAAACATACGAAAAGATGCTTCACATCATATATCATTAGGGAAATGCAAATTAAAACGAGATACCACTACACACCTATCAGAATGGCTAAAATCCAGAACTGACAACGTCAGATGCTGATGAAGTATGGAGCACCGGGAATTCTTATTTATTTCCGGTAGAAGTGCAAAATGGTACAGTCACTTTGGAAGACAGTTTGGTGGCTTCTTAAAAACTAAACATACTCTTACCATACAACGCAGCAAATGCACTCCTTGGTATTTACCCAAAAGAGTTGGAAATGTATATCCACACAAAAACCTGCACATGGATGTTTACTGCAGCTTTATTCACAAACGCCAAAACCTGGAAGTGACCAAGATGCCCATCAGCAGAATGGATAAAGAAACTGTGGTGCATCCAGGCAACAAAATAGTATTTAGCACTAAAAAGAAATAGCTATCAAGCCATTAAAAGACATGGAGTAAACTTAAATGCATATCACTAAGTGAAAGAAGCCAATCAGAAAAAGTTACGCAGTGGACTTCTCTGGTGGCACAGCGGTTAAGAACCCTCCTGTCAATGCAGGGGACACGGGTTCAATCCCTGCTCCAGGAAGATCCCACATGCTGCGGGGCAACTAAGCCCTTGCTCCACAGGTACTGAGCCCGTGCTCTAGAGCCCACGAGCCACAACTACTGAAGCCCATGCGCCTAGAGCCCTTGCTCTGCAACAAGAGAAGCCACCGCAATGAGAAACCTGCGCACTGCAACAAAGAGTAGTCCCTGCTCGCTGCAACTAGAGAAAAAGCCAGCGTGCAGCAACAAAGACCCAACGCAGCCTAAATAAATAAATACATTTAATTAATAAAAAGAAAATGTTATGTACTGTATGATTCTAACTATATGATATTCAGAAAAGAGACAAACTATGCATATGTTCAGTAGTTGCTTAGAGGGAAAGGAGACATGAATAGGTGAAGCACTGAGGATTTTTAGGGCAGTGCAAATACTCTGTATGATGCCATAATGATGTATACATTTCATTATACATTTGCCAAAGTCGATAGAATGCACAACATGTGTCCCCTGCATCGGCAGGCGGACTCTCAACCACTGTGCCACCAGGGAAGCCCCCAAGAGTGAATCTTAATGTAAACTATGGACTTTGGGTAACTATTATATATCAATGTGGGTACATCAATTATAACAAATGTACCATTCTGGTGAGGGATGTTGATAATGGGGGAAGTTATGCATGCCTGGGGACAAGGCATATGGGAAATCTCCATACTTTCTGCTGGATTTTGCAGTGAACATAAAGCTGTTCTAAAAAACAAAGTCTATTTTTAAAAAATAATAGAATTTTAAAAGTTTTAAAAATTTGAATCACACCCCTTTTATTTACTGTGTGATTTTGAACAAATTAATTAGTATCTTTGTAGTCCAGTATACCTATCTGGAAAATGGAATAATAAAAGTATTTGCTTTTCAGAATGATTAAGGATAATTTTAAATGAAAAAATAAGGATTTTACAAAATGCTTTCTGATACTGATTTGTACTAAATTGATGGGAGGCTTTCAGCTGGGACATAAGTGAAAAACAGTGCAGATAGGGGGCCATTTATTCCTTTACACTACTTCTATAAGGGAAATCATAGAAATATTTCTTTCTAACGATTATTTTATAGATTCTCGAGATCTAGATATAAGATTTATGCCTATAATAATCTTGCTTCATTAAAAAATAATAACTGTTTTCACGAAGCAATGTATATTCATGGTACAAATTTTAAACTTAACTAAATCATACATGGTTAAAAAAAATTCCC
>NW_020173955.1:6765133-6843323 GCF_003031525.2 Neophocaena asiaeorientalis asiaeorientalis | reverse complement strand
ATATAGATGACCTAGTTTTATTAGTAAGAACTTTGGTAAAATTTGTTTACTTAAAAATAAAAGATTTGCCAGAGCAATGTATTACTTCCTTTACATACCTTTCCCTTAATTTTCAAAACATCATTTCTAATAAACTCATATTCCCACTGTGTAAAGAAACCGAAATTTAAAGTGATTAAGGAGCTGCTCAGAACTGTGAGTTAGGATTTATCCCATATCTATGTGATTGTGATTCCAAAACCAAAGGCTTTTAATTTGACTAATCAGCTTTATTAATGCTGAGTTCCTGAGTAAAGATTCAATTTATTCTCTTACCTAAAATAACATTTTCTAATCTTTAAAAAGTTTTACTTTGATTTTCTTTGTTCCCTATACCCATCTTTCTCCCTTGCCACCTCCCTAAACCTCCTAAGAACTGTCATTTTCTAGGATTTCAGGATGAGACTCTGTACAATCACATTTTTTTCACTTTTTCTAACTTTAGAAATGTGGTAGTCAATGACGAGTTTAGACAGCTTTTCTTCAGATTCAATTTTGGTCATATACAAGACTCATTCAGCCTTCTCAGGTCCTTTCATGAACAGTCTCAGAAGTAAGGCACCTTAGATTTGATACATTTCAAGTCTCATAAAATGCGCTGTTCACTTTCAAGTATGTTCATTCATAGCCACTCTCTTTCTATACCTCAAAGTCAAGAGAGGTATTCCTATAAAAGAATTTCGAACCTACCGCTGTTAATTCTGTATGAATACTGCAAGGAGATGATAGAAATACCCAAAGGAAGCACCATTTTAGTACCGGGCTAAAACAAAATAAAATGTCAAGTCATATTTGTCTCCCTCTTTTATTCCATCTATTTATTATTAAGCACAGATATTAAAAAAAAAAAAAAACCTAAGAGCTAATATGTGATTTCAGAGCTTTCTGTCTTTCAAATAACTTACGCTAACTGGTGTGTCCATAGACAGTGTGATATAATGGAAAGCATAGTAGCTGGATGAGCTCCAATTCTTACTAATGGAAGATCCTAGGCATCCATTCACTAGTCTTCAGCTTCAACTTCCATAAAATCATTCTAATATCTACTGGGGCTATTTAGAAGCTTCAGTGGTATGTATTAAATGTTTTATAAACTGTAAAACATGTAGAGTGGAGGGTATATTATCTCTGAAAAAGGTATGTTTTTTGGTAACAGAGTTTTGCCACAAAACCTCATTCCTTTTTCACTGCACTTAAGAGTCCATACAAATATTTAAAATTAGTTTCAAATTTGGCATATGAATTTTATCCATGGCTGGGGAGATGGAAAGGTAACATAATGACAGAGTCATGCAAGCTCCAGGAAGAATGACTCTGTGAATTTTAGCAGCATCTTCTAGAGTGCTGGGGTAGAGAGATAAAACTCAAAGAAACTTTTTCAGAAGGGGAATGGAGAATAAGAGATATAAAGTTCCATGTCTAAAGCAACCAAAATAATCAACTATACTCCAATATAAAATAAAGGTTTTTTTAAAAAGCAACAAAAATAATTATTGGTGAAAACTCTATAACCCAAAACCCAAGGCTGCCAGATAAGCTTTTCCTTTTCTCAACATGGATATGTACTATCTCCAAAACTCTCATGCTGGAGTCTCAGGTAATGGACAACTCAGCAGTGGGAACTATATGGGAACAGACAGCTCTGACCAGCCTAACTCAATTCATACCATAAATGTAACTCTCAAGAGTAGTTCTAAAAAAAAAAAAAAAAAAGAGTAGTTCTGATGCTAACTAACCTTCTGAGATTTTCAGCTTGGAGACAGATGCCCAACAACCTGTATCTATAAATAATAAGAATACACGTGGGAGCTAATCACTTGTCCTTGCTTCCACCTTTAACAATTTTGATATTTTATTTTATTGTTTTTGTTAATTGCTACTTTGAAAGCACATATGCAGAATAATACCTTTCAGTAAAGAAATTTCAGAAAATCAGTTATCAGGCCTGAAGATAATGTTCATTCACTGAGTGAGTGCTAAACTGGATGATTAATGAATGAGGAATGAAGATAGCTTTATAAGGTAAATAGTTGTTTCCTCTTTTCTAAAGATAAATGAGAGTTCTTTAAGTCTTAGCTGATATCTTGGGACCATAGAAAAATACAAATATAAACCTGTCTTTATTTTTTAAATAGATGTATTCCTAGCATGTGCAACTTACTACTTTATAAATCTAACATATTTTTCTGAGTTAATTAAAGGGGCTTGATATTCACATTTCGAAAGTTGAATACTCTTTAAAAAAATTTTTTTTTAATTTTTTAGCCACGTTGCACAGCATGTGGGATCTTAGTTCCCCCACCAGGGATCGAACCCGCGCCCCTAGCGGCCATGGCTCACGGGCCTAGCCTCTCCGCGGCATGTGGAAACTTCCCAGACCGGGGCACGAACCTGTGTCCCCTGCATCGGCAGGCGGACTCTCAACCACTGCGCCACCAGGGAAGCCCTGAACACTCTTTTAATGTGTATAAATATTATTAAATATATCTTTTTAAATTTATAAATTTAGAGTTTTTTTTCTTAAATTGATAAAGTCTGGTAGCTTTACTAACTCTTCAACATAGAAAAACAAGACTACTTGAGATAAAGCATTTTTGTCACTGCCACATTTATTCAGCATACTGTAAACTGTCAGTATGACAAGAGATAGTGAAAACAATTTTGGCATTCATCTTCACATTGCATGAACACTGAGGGAGTTGAAACCGGGAAGCTTTAATTTAGACAAGCTGACCAGCAGTTACCAATTTCTGAGGAATAAAGCTCCATTTTCATGTGTTGGACCAGAGGAAAGAAGTTCCCAGAAAACTTGACAACACCCTTAGATCTCATCTTAACTTCCCCCAAACTTTGTGTTGTGGATAAATCCTTTAATATTTTGGGGCCTCTAATGTGCAAAATGAGGAGGCTGAAGATATTGGTCCCAAGTTCTTTACTACAAAGCTCCTTTTAAAATTTGACTTAACTACTTTAAAAACTAATTTTAGACTTACATAAGTGTTCAAGAGTAATACAAAGGGTTTTCTTCTACCTCTCATGCTGCTTCTTCTAATGTTATGTTACACAACCATAGTAAAATGGTAGGGAACAAGAAATTAACATTGACACAATGTTATTAAGTAAACTACACCAACTTTCCACTAATGTAGTATTTCTTTTCCAGCATTCTATACAGGATCTTGTATTATATTTAGTTGCTATTTATACTTGTTATACAATCTGTAGCAGTTCTTCAGCTTTCCTTGCCTTTCATGCTTATGACACTTTTGAAGAGTATTCATCAACAGTTTTGTAGAATGCCCATAAATTGGGGATCATCTGGTGTTTTCACAGATTGAGGTTATACATCATTGTCAAAAATACTACAAACAATGTGGTACCCTTCTCAGTGCTTCACATCAAGGGCTTCGTGATGTCAATATGTCTTATTCCTAGTGATGTTTACCTGGATCGCTAGGTTAAGATGGTATCCGCTAGGTTTCTCCAATATAAAGTTACCGTCCTTTCCTTTGTAGTTGGTAAGTATCTTGGGGGACATACCTGAGACTATGTAAATCTTTTCCTCCTCAAACCTTTTCCCAAGATTTCCCTGATTTTAGTATTCATTGGTGGATTTTTGTCTGTAACAATTATGACTGTAGTTATTGCCTCATGACGATCCTTTATTTCCCTTCTTCCTTCTATATGTTTTCATTAGAATTCTACTGTAAGGAAGGTTTGTCATGTTTCCCCCATTTTTTAGTTAATCTGATTATTTACTTACATTAGTAAGGATCCATGAATATGTATTTTATTCTGAGTTATATTCCAATACTATCACTTTTTATTCTGTTGGGAAACTTATTCCAGTTTTGTCCATTAGGGCTCCTTCAGGATGGCTCTTGTGTTGTTTCTTTTCTTTTCTTTTTTTTTTTCCTTTGTAACACTTTCTTACTTTCTGGGATGAGAAGAAGTTTCAGACTCCTCTTGTATTTTCCTGCCCCAGTTCTGGAATCAAACAGTTATTCAAGGAGCCCTAGTTCCTTTTACTGGAGAATGGGGTTTATAAACCAAGATCTGGATCCTTGGCATGCTAATTGCTACTGGGACGTCATAGCTTCTAGGCCATATTAATAGACAGAACTAGGAAATATGTGTTTGTGTACTAACTCCTGCATGGGTGGATGCACACAAACACACACCATGTCTATTGTTCTGCCTATTAATCTATCAAAAACCATGCGTTTATACTGACACCTCCAATTCGAATGCAACACCACATGGTTCATTCTAACCTCCCTTCTTTCCATATTTAGAAATTCTTTCTCCAAAAGTGAGAAATGAGAAATCTGGCTTTCATTACATCTACACTACATTTTCTTACTTATAAGTTTTAGCATACACATAAAACAGTTTCAGAATTGCTAAATCATACCCCTACGAAAAACATTTTTACTGACCAGAGTTTATCTTTACCTTACAGTATTTTCCACAGTTACTTATATTAGTTCTTGACTTCTCCACTCCATTCAATGTGGGTGTGTTATTCATTTGTAATGCAGTTAAGTTCACTTGTTAGTGTCTGTATTCAATTTTTGTTTCCCACCGCATCACGGTTGGTTTTAAATGTTTGTTTATTTTAGGGCACATGTGAATACTACCAGGGCCTTTTAAAATTATTATTATTTCCCCCAAAGCATTCATGTTTTAAAATTGTTGTCTATGAAAAAATTTCATTTATTAAGTGGTCATTTTCCATTTCCCTGATTATGTTTTGTTTTAATTAAAGTCATAGAAAACTACAAAGAGAGTTTCCAATGTTATCTCTGAGTTGATTTAAATTCTGACCAAAAGAAGAAAAATAATTAACAATCAGCTGTCTCATACAGCATTACAATTTCTCATAATTATAACTGTTAAGCATAATCTTATGACTATAATTAAAATGCATAATTTTAATTGTTTTTCAAAAAGTACATTGCAAACGGTTCACTTTACTACTTCCAAAGGCACATGGACTAAAATAGTGGACTAAAGGGTTTCTAAGATTATATGCCCGTTTATGATTCAATCCTGAGTCAGAAGAAGAGGCCTGATTTTCTGCACCACACTGACCCACAAAACCACTCTCCAGTGATAAACAGGGAAGGGAGGAATAGATGTAAATGACTAGCTGGACAAATAAATTTCCTATCTGTCAAAGGTCAAAGTTGATTAAAGTATACCATGAAATTTAAAACACTATATTTTGATATGTGAAATGGAAATCACAATGATTCAAGTTATACAATACCTACAATTACACAAACTATTAAATTCTTAAAGTTAGAATTCCTCAGATTTAACAATATGAAGAGACTCTTAGAATGAAGTTGATGAGTTTGACAAGAAATTCTCTAAAAAACATGATTCATGTGTTAGTTATTTTTAAGCAGAATATCCTCCCAAATAATTCATTTCTACCGCATTTTTTTTAACATTTTGTGTACTTTCCTTTAAAATCTTTATTTGAATTTTACATCTTAACATTAGTCACGGGACAGTATATAAAGAGAACACATTATCCTGATTGATAGCTGGAGACTGACAAGTCTCATTGTCAGTTTGGTAGAATTGTATATGTATCCTAGCTCGGAATTTGAAATCTCCCTCAGAGATTGTGTGCTAATTAACAATGAACTGCAATATATTTTCATAATTTTGTCATTTGGTTGAATTCAGGTGAATCGAAGGTGCCAAATAAAGTTGCGAGTTGTGTTGAATACAAGCCCTGGCATCTTAGATGTCACATGCCCATTAGAGAACACTCAACCAATGGATACAATGGTGTCATTTTGGAGCATTCTCAGTTGGTACACAAAACTAGCAGTGATTACAGCAGGTTTTCTGATAATAAAATATCATGATATTCCTAACAACACTGATAATAAATACACGCCTAGAAAAGATGAGTTACCTCAAGTCTGAGAATTGTGTTATAAAGGAGAATATGAGTAGGATTTGAACTTAAGTACAAATAATTCAGGAAATATTTCCACTAAAATTCTAAGTCCCACAATAATTTTTGTTTTCTTTGAGTTTAGATAGTCTGTATTTTTTCAGAAATAGATTTTAAATGAGTAAAATGTCTCACTTTCTTATAAGTTATATATATATACATACATACATATATATATATATATATATTGCCAGAGAGAGGGAAAATACTTGCAAAGCTCTAAAAATGGTAATTATCTAAAATTTTTACTTGCCCTGACTTATCATAATTTCTAATTAATGTCTAATATCTATGATTATCCACAGTTTTCTAATATACCTATTGTTACTCAATGAGTTCATTAATTCAGAGAGTCGTGAAAATAGTCTTGACACTATTTTATTCTTCTTATATTTATGTAAAAAATGTTCATCAACTAGCATTCTAGTGTTAGGGACCACAATATTAAAGGCCTTTGGTACTTGCATATTCACAGTAATATCATGTTCTCTCTTTTCTCACTGAAAGGATGAGAACCCTAAACTTTTAGTGACTATTAATAGAGTCCCTTACATTAACCTATAATTACATTTAATGTAAGAATGTGCCCTGTTTTAGGTCTTACCCATCGCCTATCCTCTGATACATCAGAAGTTCACTGACTTTTTCTTCCTTTACAAATGAAGTTAAATAGTTCCCGTAATGGATTTCTACTACCTTTTTTTTTTTTCTACTACCTTTTTGAGTTTTATTTGCCACTGTAAATTTCTCACACCGAGTCACATTCACACACTCATTTAGTGTTTTTGTAAAGTTTCTAAGGTTTTAATTCTGGAAAGTATTATTCTGAAGATGACTTACATCAAGGACCACATGTTTCTGACATGAAGTCTCAACAATAAAATCTCTAAAAGGACTACTTAGCCCAGACCTTGGCTTCTCAATACTATTCTCCAATAAAAGGAACTAGGTCTCCCTGGAAAATGTCTGATGTCAGAGATGGGGCACAGAAATGTACAACATGCCCCTGGAACATCTTGAATTGGCAATAAAAAAGTACATACACACAAAGAAATGGGGGGCATGTTGAAAGAACACAGGGGCCAACTCAAAGGAGCTGCCAATGGCTAAATCTGGCACACAGTTAGCAACAAAATAAACAATGAAAATATTGGATTACAAGAAATAAAGTAAAATAAATATGCATTTATCCATATTAGTATAAATGAATGGATGAATAAAATAAATAGTTACATAAATGCAGGAGGAAAATTGCTGTTTTTTAAAAAGGAAATTCCAATTAACAAATGGAGGAATAAACAAAATAGAAATTTACCATTAGACAAATACCACAATAATAGTGGCAGGCAAGAATTATCCATGGATGATAAAATAACTGGATAGAAGTATTATGAGAAACAGGACATTTGGATAGTCTTAAAGTATCTCCTTAAGAGAGACCTGTCAACTACAAAAGAAGAATTATAACATTACAGTGGAGAAAACTGACACCACCTTAACCATGTGATCAAGATTAATACTACCAGAAATAAGACATATTGACTTTATGGCCTTCCTGAAATGATGTGCTGAGAAGGATATATCATTTCTGTGGTGTTCTTGCCAAAAATGCATAACCTAATTATGAGAAAATACTGCACAAGCCTGAATTGAGAGGTATTCTACAAATAATTGGCCTAGAGTCTTCAAAAGTGTCAAGGTCATGAAAGACAAAAAAAAAAAAACCTGAGGAAATGAGGAACTGTCCTAGACTGAAGGAAGAGATCATGACAACTAAACAGAATGTGAGGTCCAGGATGGGATTCTGAGTCAGAAAAAGCACAATAATGGGAAAAATGGCAATATTCAAATAGGATCAGTAGATTAATATGATTATATTAAAGTTAATTTCTCCTTTTGATAGATTTAAATGGTTTCTAAGACATTAACATTAGGGAAAGCTGGGTGAACAATATACATATGGAAATTCCCTTTATTATGTGTGTAACTATTCTGTAAGTCTAAAATTATTTCAGAATAAATTTTTTAAAAGGTCTACGATGGTTTCTCTCCCAAACTTCTAGAGTTCAGATAGGATATTGAAAGATACCTTAAGAAAGTAAACCACTGAGATAATATTTTCAATCTCAAGTAATATGAGGAGAACCCTGTAAATGAGAAAACAAAATCTGAAATTTTATTAATACATTATTGCTCCCTATTTTCTCTGCGTGTTGCAGAGAAACACACTGAAACACATAGTAATCAAACTGGCAAAAATTAAAGACAAAGAAAAATTATTGAAAACAGCAAGGGAAAAACGACAAATAACATACAAGGGAACTCCCATAAGGTTAACGGCTGATATCTCAGCAGAAACTCAGCAAGTCAGAAGGGAGTGGTACCATGGGAGTGGTACCATATATTTAAATTGATGTAAGGGAAGAACCTAAAACCAAAATTACTCAACCCAGCAAAGATCTCATTCAGATTCAATGGAGAAATCAAAAGCAAAAGCTAAGAGAATTCAGCACCACCAAACCAGCTCTACAACAAATGCTAAAGGAACTTGCCTAAGTGGGAAACACAAGAGAAGAAAAGGACCTATAAAAACAAACCCAAAACATTAAGAAAATGGTCATAGCAATATACATATCGATAATTACCTTAAACGTGAATGGATTAAATGCTCCAACCAAAAGACACAGGCTTGCTGAATGAATACAAAAACAAGACCCATCTATATGTTGTCTACAAGAGACCCACTTCAGACCTAGGGACACATACAGACTGAAAGTGAAGGGATGGAAAAAGATATTCCATGCAAATGGAAATCAAAAGTAAGCTGGAATAGCGATACTCATATCAGATAAAATAGATTTTAAAATAAAGAATATTACAAGAGACAAGGAAGAACACCACATAATGATCAAGGGATCAATCCAAGAAGAAGATATAACAATTATAAATATATATGCACCCAACATAGGAGCACCTCAATACATAAGGCAACTGCTAACAGCTATAAAAGAGGAAACCGACAGTAACACAATAATACTGGGGGACTTTAACACCTCACTTACACCAATGGACAGATCATCCAAAATGAAAATAAATAAGGAAAGAGAAGCTTTAAATGACACAGTAGACCAGATAGATTTAATTGATATTTATAGGACATTCCATCCAAAAACAGCAGATTACACTTTCTTCTCAAGTGCACACGGAACATTCTCCAGGATAGATCACATCTTGGGTCACTAATCAAGCCTCAGTAAATTGAAGAAAATTGAAATCATATAAAGCATCTTTTCTGACCACAACACAGGGGAAAAAACGTAAAACACACAAACACATGGAGGCTAAACAATATGTTACTAAATAACCAAGAGATCACTGAAGAAATCACACAGGAAGGCAAAAAATACTTAGAGACAAATGCCAATGAAAACACGACAATCCAAAACCTGTGGGATGCAGCCAAAGCAGTTCTAAGAGGGAAGTTTATACCTATACAAGCCTACCTCAAGAAACAAGAAAAATCTCAAATAAACAATCTAACCTTACACCTATAGGAACTAGAGAAAGAAGAAAAAAGAAAACGCAAAGTTAGAAGGAAAGAAATCATAAAGATCAGAACAGAAATAAATGAAATAGAAACAAAGAAAACAGTAGCAAAGATCAATAAAACTAAAAGCTGGTTCTTTGAGAAGATAAACAAAATTGATAATCCATTAGCCAGACTCATCAAGAAAAAGAGGGAGAGGACT
This sequence comes from Neophocaena asiaeorientalis asiaeorientalis, assembly GCF_003031525.2. Classification (NCBI taxonomy): domain Eukaryota; kingdom Metazoa; phylum Chordata; class Mammalia; order Artiodactyla; family Phocoenidae; genus Neophocaena; species Neophocaena asiaeorientalis. The sequence goes on along the minus strand of NW_020173955.1, from coordinate 6,833,558 downwards.
CAAATCAATAAAATTAGAAATGAAAATGGAGAAGTTACAACAGACACCACAGGAATACAAAGCATCCTAACAGACTACTACAAGCAACTCTATGCCAATAAAATGGACAACCTGGAAGAAGTGGACAAATTCTTAGAAAGGTATAATGCTCCAAGACTGAACCAGGAAGAAAGAGAAAATCTGAACAGATCAATCACAAGTAACGAAATTGAAACTCTGATTAAAAGTCTTCCAACAGGGGCTTCCCTGGTGGCACAGTGGTTGAGAGTCTGCCTGCCAATGCAGGGGACACGGGTTTGTGCTCCAGTCCAGGAAGATCCCACATGCCGTGGAGTGGCTAGGCCCATGAGCCATGGCCGCTGAGCCTGCGCATCCGGAGCCTGTGCTCCGCAACGGGAGAGGCCACTGCAGTGAGAGGCCTGCGTACCGCAAAAAAAAAAAAAAAACAGTCTACCAACAAACAAAAATCCAGGACCAGATGGCTTCACACGTGAATTCTATCAAACATTTAGAGAAAAGCTAACACTCATCCTTCTCAAACTCTTGCAAAAAATTTCAGAGGAAGGAACACCCCCAAACTCATACTATGAGGCGACCATCACCCTGATACCAAAACCGGACAAAGATACTGCAAAAAAAGAAAATTACAGACCAATATCACTGATGAATACATTTGCAAAAATCCTCAACAAAATACTAGCAAACAGAAATCCAACAACACATTAAAAGGGTCATACACCATGATCAAGTGGGATTTATCCCAGGGAGGCAAGGATTCTTTAACATATGAAATCAGTCAATGTGATACACCATATTAACAAACTGAAGAAGAAAAACCATATGATCATCTCAATAGATGCAGAAAAAGCTTTTGACAAAATTCAACACACATTTATGATAAAAACTCTCCAGAAAGTGGACACAGAGGGAACCTACCCCAAAATAATAAAGGTCATATATGACAAACCCACAGTAAACATCATTCTCAAAGGTGAAAAACTGAAAGCATTTCCTCTAAGATCAGGAACAAGACAAGGATGTCCACTCTCACCACTATTATTCAACATAGTTTTGGAAGTCCTAGCTATGGCAATCAGAGAAGAAAAAGAAATAAAAGGAATACAAATTGGAAAAGAAGAGGTAAAACTGTCACTGTTCGCAGATGACATGATACTATACATAGAGAATCCTAAAGATGCCACCAGAAAACTACTAGAGCTAATCAATGAATTTGATAAAGTTGCAGGATACAAAATTAATGCACAGAAATCTCTTGCATTCCTATACACTAATGATGAAAAATGTGAAAGAGAAATTAAGGAAACACTCCCATTTACCACTGCAACAAAAAGAATAAAATACCTAGGAATAAACCTACCGAGGGAGACAAAAGACCTGCATGTGAAAACTAAAAGACACTGATGAAAGAAATTAAAGACGATACCAACAGATGGAGAGATATACCATGTTCTTGCATTGGAAGAATCAATATTGTGAAAATGACTATACTACCCAAAGCAATCTACAGATTCAATGCAATCCCTATCAAATTACCAATGGCATTTTTTACGGAACTAGAACAAAAAATCTTAAAATTTGTGTGGAGATGCAAAAGACCCTGAATAGCCAAAGCAGTTTTGAGGGAAAAAAATGGAGCTGGAGGAATCAGACTCCCTGACTTCAGACTATACTATAAATCTACAGTAATCAAGACAATATGGTACTGGCACAAAAACAGAAACATAGATCAATGGAACAAGATAGAAAGCCCAGAGATAAACCCATGCACCTATGGTCAACTAATCTATGACAAAGGAGGCAAGGACATACAATGGAGAAAAGCCTGTCTCTTCAATAAGTGGTGCTGGGAAAACTGGACAGATACATGTAAAAGAATGAAATTAGAACACTCCCTAACACCATACACAAAAATAAACTCAAAATGGATTAGAGACCTAAATGTAAGACCGGACACTATAAAACTCTTAGAGGAAAACATAGGAAGAACACTCTTTGACATAAATCACAGCAAGATCTTTTTTGATCCACCTCCTAGAGCAATGGAAATAAAAACAAATTGGACCTTATGAAACTTTAAAGCTTTTGCACAGCAAAATAAACCATAAACAAGATGAAAAGACAACCCTCAGAATGGGAGAAAATATTTGCAAATGAATCAACGGACAAAGGATTAATCTCCAAAATATATAAACAGCTCATGCAGCTCAATATTAAAAAAACAAACAACCCAATCCAAAAATGGGCAGAAGACCTAAATAGACATTTCTCCAAAGAAGACATACAGATGGCCAAGAAGCACATGAAAAGCTGCTCAACATCACTAATTATTAGAGAAATGCAAATCAAAACTACAATGAGGTATCACCTCACACCAGTTAGAATGGGCATCATCAGAAAATCTACAAACAACAAATGCTGGAGAGGGTGTGGAGAAAAGGGAACCCTCTTGCACTGTTGGTGGGAATGTAAATTGATACAGCCACTATGGAGAACAGTATGGAGGTTCCTTCAAAAACTAAAAATAGAATTACCATGTGATCCAGTAATCCCACTACTGGGCATATACCCTGAGAAAACCATAATTCAAAAAGACACATGCACCCCAATGTTCATTGCAGCACTATTTACAATAGCCAGGTTATGGAAGCAACCTAAATGCCCACTGACAGATGAATGGATAAAGAAGTTGCAGTACATATATACAACGGAATATTACTCAGCCATAAAAAGGAACGAAATTGGGTCATTTGTTGAGATGTGGATGGATCTAGAGACTGTCATACAGAGTGAAGTAAGTCAGAAAGAGAAAAAGAAATATCGTACATTAACGCATACATGTGGAACCTAGAAAAATGGTACAGATGATCCGGTTTGCAGGGCAGAAATTGAGACAGAGATGTAGAGAACAAGCGTATGGACACCAAGGGGGTAAAGTGGAGGGGGGTGGTGGTGGTGGTGTGATGAATTGGGTGATTGGGATTGACATGTATACACTGATGAGTATAAAACTGATGACTTTAAGTACCTGCTGTATAAAAAATAAATTCAAAATTTAGAAAAAAAGAATAAAATGCTGTTACATCCAACAAAGGCGTTTGTGTGTGTGTGTGTGTGTGTGTGAAGTTTTACATAAACGAGATGGAAATCAAGTAACAAAGGAGAGATTTTAGCCCCTTGAGTGCAGGAGAGTGAATTATGATTTTTGTCCCTACAGTTATTTATCCTTTAAATAAAACAAAATAATAATTTTAATCCAAATGGCACCTATTTTAATAAATTATAGATACACAAGAATTGAGAAAAGCAGTAAGAAGTTGATGGAGTTTCTAAAAAAACTAACAGCAATAGTTGCCTTGTGTACCTGAAGGAAAAATAAACCAAATAGTAGGCAACGATATTTTACAGCTGGTAGGACTACATTTTATTCATTGTTGTATTCCCAACAACTAACAGAGTACTTGAATACAGTAGATAGATAGTCAGCTAGCATTTGTGGAGTAGATGAACAAATTTTAGAGAGCCTAGGATCAAAGCAAGATATAAAAAGATTAGAGAAGGCAGAGAGAAAAAGAAATGGTAGTGGGAGGGAAAGAGAGAGATTTAATCCCAGCATCTGCAACCTTCTTGCTCCCCAGAGCTAATCTTGTATGTTTCTCTCTCCCTCTGCACTCAAATACATCTCAACTCCCAAGGCCAGTCCTGATATGAATCAGAAAGTGTTGAACAGTCCTTGCTCCATAGCTTGAATGAGCACCATCATTCTTACAGATCATCTGACCCTAATCTGTATCAATTCTGATAACTGGATTTCTTCCTCAAACACAAGTCCAAGCCTCATGCCAACAGCCACTCATAATTGTTCCAGCTTTCATCTGCTCTTCAGCCTTGGTTACTGTTTCTGATGTCTGATTATTTCCCTAGCACTCCTGACTCTTTTTTGTAAATTTGGAGTTGAAATCTGTTGTTCTTTCAAGTCCTATGGCTCAGAACCTGCCCTATACCCTAGCAGGTTACAGGAGCCCAGTTACATAGATGGTGGGAGTCTTGTTTACTTGCCCATACTTCTAAGTACATTTGACCCTTGAACAACATGGGTTTGAACTGCACACCTCCACTTGTACGTGGATTTTTTTTTTTTTCCAGTGGGAAATACTACAGTACAACATGATCTGTGGTTGGGTGAAACCAGGGATTCAAAACCTCAGATATAGAGGGCTGACTATAAGTTACAGGTGGCTTTTCAATTGTACAGCAGGTCAGTGACCCTAGTTCCCAGGTTATTCAATTGTATATGTTTCTAGCTATTGTTCTCAAGCTCTGTACCTAACTTATCTGTTGGAATATCCCTTTCTCACTCCCCCCCTCCCATTACCAGTTGGCTACCGGAATTGCATTCTGCTTTTACCTGACACTTTGGATGCTGTGCTAGAAGAAACTAATGTTCTACAATCAAGGGCTACAGATCTGTTACCCTTGATGTCCATTATCAATTAACAGATGTAGTGCCAGGTCTCTCACCCTTTATTCCTGCTCAAAATTGTAGTAAATAACTGGCCATGCTTTATCCATCCCAGAGTGATATAACATGCACATTCCCAAAGGAAAACTTCACACATTGACATCTTAATAAGTGATATGGCACAGTGAAAAAGAGCATTGGCTTTGTAGTCAAACGCATTTCTAAATCCTTCTTCATGACCTGTAGCAGAGAGAAAAATGGCCCCCAATGAAGTTCAATCCTAATCCCCAGAATCTGTGAATATGTTATGTTACAAGTCAAAGGAGAATAAAGGTAGTAGATGGGATTGAGGTTGCTGATCATCTTATTGTATGACAAGGAGATTAGCCTGAATTCTCTGGATGGGCTCAATATAATAACAGGGACCTTATTAGTGAAACAGGGAGTCCGAAGAGTGTCAGAATGATGTGATATGAGAAAGGCTCAATCAGCGACTACAGGTTTTGAAGATGGAAGGGGGCCAAGAAATGTGGATACTTATAAAAACTGGGAAATGCAAGGAAATGGATTATTCCTTAGAAAATGATACCAGAAAGAAAAACAACCCTGTGGACATCTTGATTTTAGCCCAGTAAGACTGATTATGGACTTCTGATTTCCCGACCTGCAAGACAATAAATTTGTGTTGTTTCAAGACACTAAGTTTGTGTGAATAAGCAACAAAAAGAAACTAATACACCAAATTAGTAACTGTGCAGCTATGAGCAAGTTACTCCATGATGCTGACCTCCGATTCCTTTCTTCCTTTATTTATTTATTTATTTTTAACATCTTTATTGGAGTATAGTTGCTTTACAATGTTGTGTTACTTTCTGCTGTATAAAAAAGTGAATCAGCTATATGCATACATATATCCCCATATCCCCTCCCTCTTGAGTCTCCCTCTCACCCTCCCTATCCCATCCCTCTTAGGGGGTCACAAAGCACTGAACTGATTTCCCTGTGCTATGCAGCTGCTTCCCACTAGCTATCTATTTTACATTTGGTAGTGTATATATGTCAGTGCTACTCTATAACTTCATCCCGGCCTACGCTCCCCCCTTCCTGTGTCCTCAAGTCCACTCTCTACATATGTGTCTTTATTCCTGTCTTGCCCCTAGGTTCATCAGAACCATTTTTTTTCTAGATTCCATATATATGTGTTAGCCTATAGTATTTGTTTTTCTCTGACTTACTTCACTCTGTATGACAGACTCTAGGTCCATCCACCTCACTACAAATAACCCAATTTCATTTCTTTTTATGGCTGAGTAATATTCCATTGTATATTGTGCCACATCTTCTTTATCCATTCATCTGTCGATGGACACTTAGGGTGCTTCCATGTCCTGGCTATTGTAAATACTGCTGCAGTGAACACTGTGGTACACGAGTCTTTTTGAATTATGGTTTTCTCAGGGTATATGCCCAGTAGTGGGATTGCTGGGTCATATGGCAGCTCTATTTTTAGTTTTTTAAGGAACTTCCATACTGTTCTCCATAGTGGCTGTACCAATTTACATTCCCACCAACAGTGCAAGAGGGTTCCCTTGTCTCCACATCCTCTCCACATTTATTGTTTGTAGATTTTTTACAATGGCCAGTCTGACTGGTGTGAGGTGATACCTCATTGTAGTTCTGATTTGCATTTCTCTAATGAATAGTGATGTTGAGCATCCTTTCATGTGTTTGTTGGCAATCTGTATAGATTCCTTCATTTAAATAAGGGCTGTGAATATGTTGATAACATTGTATAGTATAACTGAAATTTGCTAAGAGATTAGAACTTAAATCTACTTGCAAAAAAAAAAAAAAGAGATAAATATGTGAAGTGATAGATGTATTAATTAACTGGATGGGAGGAATCTTTACAAAATGTATATCAAGTCACCGTGATGTATACTTTAAATATCTTACAATTTATTTGTCAATTATACCCCAATAAAGCTGAAAAATAAAAAACTAGGGCTTTAAGAGAAAATGGCTGTAGAAAAGAAGAAACTTTACAAATAAATAAATACTGTTAATACTATATGTCATTAAATCTAAGACCCCATTAATTGTAATTAGATGTAAATAGATGGAACACTATTTATAAGTGAATAAAATATACTGACACAATTTAACCTCAGTACAAAGCTTTCATCACATTTAGTATTTTTGCTTTGCAAACATTTAAAGAGTTCTCTTAGACTTATTTTTGTTTACATTTTTGTCATATATCACTCTCATGCATACCTAAAACCTAAAAATAATTAAGATATTACTAAAACACTGTCACTTTCAATGTCCGATTTTTCTAAACCATTTTATAACTCTGCATCATAAACGTGCATGCTTTATCAGAAATATTGTCCTTTCAAGAGCATTTATAATGTGGCCTTACTTCAATAGGCTTTAAGCTTTTCTTCCAATCCACTGGCACCCATACACAAGTTTTAATGTGCATGTGCAGGCAAGTAAGGATTGCCATTTGATCAAAGGGGATTGCAAACTGCAAACTGACTGGGAGATTTTTTTTTGAACTTCTTAGAGTGAATAAAATGTGGCATAATATAAATGATCCAAACACAAAGGTATAAAGACTTCAGATTTTTTAATATATTTCTTTTTCTAATTATATGGATAGTGTATTTTCCTTATAATTATGTTTTTCTTAGGTTCATGCACTCAACAGTTTAATAGTCAAAAAAGGAAGCCTGGAGAAGAAAGGTAATTTTTAATTTTTGAAAGTGGCTAAAAATAATTAATGGAGGTAGAAAACCAAAATTATAATTGTTTTATAGCTATATTTTAATCTATCTTTTATATACACACACACATATATACCTCTTTATCTATATACATACATGTATACCGATATGTAAAGTATTATATTTATGTATATATATAAATAGATAATATAGATATAGATGATAGATATATTGATATCAGTGATATTTTTGTTCTCTTTCCATGCAAAAGCAATGAAAAATGAAGAGACATACTTGAAGATAAGTAGTATTTGACAGTCAATTGCTATCTTTTAAACAATTTGATAACTATGTCGTTTAGCCATATTGTAGTGTTCTTAAATTTTTTTTCAAGGTCAATATTGAATCAGATGTGTACAGACAGTAAGACATATGAATTTATGAAGACACATTTTGATTGAAGTTGGCTAGGGTCAGAACAGAGGAACACTTTTTGAAAATGGTTATCTAGAAAAAAAAATTGAACTTAAAAAAGCTGTATATGTATGTATTTTCTTCCTTCTTTTTTATCACCTCTAGGTTTTGTGGGCTTATATAAAATGATGGTCATATTAGGGATATACATTTTCTCCAAATGGAAATCATGGTTCCAACTAAGGAGGAGTTGAAAATTAGTTTATATAGATATTTGTGATAGAAAGTTAGTTCCAAACAGTTTTTTCTCCTCACATAAACAAAATTTGAGAATTGATGAATTATGAAGTATAATTGGGATATTGATTAAAATCAGTTTAAATTCATAAAAACGATCCTGTTTTACCCTTATCAGTATAAAATCGTAAAAAGAATTACACAGTTAACTTTCTCAAAATTACTTTCTCATTCAGTCAGCCAGCTCGGGTTATGGTTAACTCATCTAAGAAGACAAAATAAACTGTAAAGAGATGATACACTGCAAAAAAGTCAGTAGATGTTTAAAAATTCGAGAAAATCTACACTTATCAGAGTACATGTTCACAAGGCTTTAAGTAAGTAAAATCAATTTTAATTCAACAAAGAGAAGTTTAAATAAGAATTCCAGGGCTTCCCTGGTGGCGCAGTGGTTGAGAGTCCGCCTGCCAATGCAGGGGACACGGGTTCGTGCCCCGGTCCGGGAAGATCCCCACATGCCGCAGAGCAGCTACGCCCGTGAGCCATGGCCGCTGAGCCTGCATGTCCAGAGCCTGTGCTCCGCAACGGGAGAGGCCACAACAGTGAGAGGCCCACGTACCGCAAAAAAAAAAAAAGAATTCCAGTAAATCTTGCAGCTTACTTCCTAGATAATCTCCTAAAAGATTAAAATATTTTCCACAATGGATGTAACTCTTCAATGGTAATTATGTTTAATTTAAAAATAAGTACCTCTACAAAAAAAAGAACAGGAATGAGTAAGCAACACATAAAATACAGAAGATAAATGCAGATATAGATTTAAAATATGGTTCACCGTATGCTAACACATATATGTGGAATTTAAGAAAAAAAAAATGTCATGAAGAACCCAGGGGTAAGACAGGAATAAAGACACAGACCTACTGGAGAACAGACTTGAGGATATGGGGAGGGGGAAGGGTGAGCTGTGACAGGGCGAGAGAGAGTCATGGACATATATACACTAACAAACGTAAGGTAGATAACTAGTGGGAAGCAGCCGCATGGCACAGGGATATCGGCTCGGTGCTTTGTGACCGCCTGGAGGGGTGGGATAGGGAGGGTGGGAGGGAGGGAGACGCAAGAGGGAAGAGATATGGGAACATATGTATAGGTATAACTGATTCACTTTGTTATAAAGCAGAAACTAACACACTATTGTAAAGCAATTATACCCCAATAAAGATGTTAAAAAATATATATGGTTCATTTTGACTTGGGCATTTACTGAAGTTTGACGACATGTTAATATTCTGTCCCAATCTACCATTTGGCTTTCATGTGTAAGAAATTAACAAAATCTCAATTAAATGAAGTCAGGAGACCAGAAGGGGGCGCTCTTATAGACTTTGATGATAGCAGATCCCAACAGGAAAATGAGACTCCTCTTCCTGGCAACAGCTCAGCCCAAGAAAAGCCTTGGACTCTGTTTACCATAGCCCTTCCAGCCCCCTATTCCTCTCTATAAAAGGTTACACCTCCCTTGCCCTGTAGGGATTTGCACATGGCTCACCATGGTTGCAAACCCCAAATTGCAATTCTCTGCTGCTGCCAAATAAACCCATCTTTTCTGGAGAAATGTCTCGCAGACTACTTATTTCAAGTCAACAGATTTTATCATTTAATGATGAATGTCTCCTTCAACATTGTTAATGGCAGGTCTAGAGCTTGCATAATAAATGTGTAATCTGATAGGCTATAGCATCATATCTAACCACTGTAACAATATCAGTAATACAATTAAGGCATACCATTCGGAATTATTATTAATATCTGAATATTCATTTTCAAAAATAGGTAAGCCTCTGGGTATCACGTATAGAAAAGTTCTTATATATTTTAATTGTTGATTTCTGTATATAATTTGAAGTATAAACTTAAATTTATCTTTGCTTGGGTAAAATTCTGCAACGATTATGATTTTGAAAGCTGCTAATTATATATAATACAACGTGTATCATTAACTTTTAAATAGTTATAGAAAAATGAATTAGCAGACTATACAAACATTGAGAGAATATGTTAACTAGATAATATTTGAAAGAATGTCAGATATATTTTTGAGTCAATAAATATAAAAAACATGTAGAAAATCTTATTTATAAAATGTGAAAAACTACATGGCAGAATATGAGTACTACATTACTTTAATAAAAACTCTTTGCAGAATCTCTGGTATGCTATCATTCAAAATATCAAAAAATAATTTAAAAGACCTCCATTTTATATTAAGATACTGAATTTCATTTAGGTTATCAGCCTTTCTACATAAAATCTTATATGAGAATTCTACATTTTAAAAAATCCTAAATGTATGTAACAGTTTATAATAAAAGTATTTACATAAGAAAAAATAAATATATAAACAGTATGAGGGAAAAACTACTTTTTAAAAATGAGATGCCAACAAAAATATCCTGCCCTCCATTTATTTTGGTGAAATGGAGGCATCATTGTCTTACAGCAGAAGTGCAGTATACGTAATTTAGCAACAGAAGATGCTGAATGTTTATTGTTCCTGCATAGTAATGCAACATTTTAAAAGTTGACTACAAAAATTTTAGTAATAAAGTCGTAAAAATTATAATTATTTTGATATACATTTTGATAACATTTTATTCTTTCATTTCCGAGTTCATGCTATGGGTGGATGATACTTGATTTCACACTAAACTTAAGCCATATGTTATTTCTAACTATGAGCTTTCAGTGTTTGGCCAACATGTATATTTGGTGAATCTCAAATATACAGTACATTTTCTTTAAAAAAAATTAAGTTGTTGAGGGAGATGAGCAAAGATGCTCTGATACTTTGAGGCAGGAAGTTAAAATTTGCTCTACCTTCTTTGAAGAGTAGTTTGCGGAAGTGTGCTTTAAAAAAATTTAAATATGAATACAAGTTGAAAGAAGAATACAATGTGACATAAGTTATGCAGATAATTACTCATCTAGGAATTTGTCTAAACATAATATTACTTGATTGGTGCAAACATATGACTATAAGAAAATATTAAAAGGTACGTTGCAAGGTTAGTCTTTATAGTCCAAAAAACAAACAAAAATGAAAAAAAATTTAAAACGCAACCATACTAAATAGCCAAGAAAACAATACTGCGCAGTCATTAAAAATGGAAGAATTTTCATTAAATAAAATAACGTTTCCAATATACTAAGGTGACAAAATACATTAAAAATCATATATACAGCACAATGTCATTTTTGTAGCTCTATATCTATTATTCTGACATTATTAATAATACCTCATTTCACTTAAACTGTTTCTTATTGGATGAATTTTCAACAATCTTTACCTATAAGGAAGTGACAGTTCTACTGGCCTCTGAGGAAAATATTAAGATATTTCCTTATTTAAATCTAGACTCTAATTTATACAGCACCACTGATGACATTCATTCTGCACTGAAAAACGTTGCCTCCAAAAAACCAGAAAACAATATCTCTCTGTTATTGGTGCTGCATTTCTGCAAAAATAAGGTCTTGAACACAGCATTTTCTCATATAAAATTTTCAATTACAGTATGTGCTGCATTTGGTGACCATATATCTAGTATTGTCAACATGATCACCAAGGGTACACTGAATCACATAGCTGAATGACTTTATAAAGCTTCTCATATCTTGGTGAAAAAAAAAAAGAAAATCTTCAGGCTGTTTGGTAAAGGTCAGGAACTTTCAAAGATAAATAAAAACTACTTTAGTATTGTCTTCGTAAAGAAGAAAAATCAAACACTTTATTCTAATTCAGCCAAGACTAGGAACCTATGTGATATTTTATAAAGTTAGAGCAATTTCTCTAATACCATGTTTTCACCTCGTGAAGTACAGAAGTTCCATGTGAATCAAAGACTTCATCCAAATGTAATACAATGACAGATGAAGATTATAAACATTTTTGTATACATTATATACCTTATTAACCATTTAAGTCAAAATGGCAGTTGGGACAATTTACCCATTACAATAAAAAGGTGACATCCTAAATCCACAAAATGCAGACCAGACTTAGACAAGTAGGATCTTTTGCCCATATGTTCCCCAAAGGACTGATCTTGCTACATACAGTTTATTTATTTGCAACTTGTGTTATCTTCAGAATAGTCCTTTTAGTCATTATATTAGTTGAACAAAAGAAACGGAATAATTTCCAAACCTACACCGTACACTTTATTTACGTATAAATCACTTCCATTGTCAAAATTTTATTGGAATAGAAACCCTCTGGTAAAGTAGTTGAGTTTCTTATAAGGCATCTCTTCAGCCCCAGAACATTAATGAAAAACCTTTTGTGACTGTTCAGTGAAAATAATTTCTAATATGTACTCTAGGCTATTGGAAACTTGAAAAAGTCTTTTATTTTAAGAGAGTAGAAAAATTCTAACAGATACTAAACTGTGCCTATTTATTCACACAGCCAACGAATTTAACAAAAGATCCCTTTTCTTGGTTTTATATGCAAAAGAACTGCTTTAACTTTATCCCTTCTTGGAAATTTCCTGGTGGTCCAGGGGTTAGAATTTGGCGCTGCCGTGGCCCAGGTTAAATCCCTGGTCAGGGAACTAAGATCCCGCAAGCCATGCAGTGCGGTCAAATTAATTAATCAATTAAATAATTTTAAAAATTGAAAAACTTTATCCCTTCTCATAGAATAAACTAGTAGTTCAATCACCGGGCTGATAATTCAGACCTCAGGGAAAACTTAGAAAAACACTTAATTCAGTAAGTCCCCAACATATGAACAAGTTCGTAAGTCCAGTTTGTTCGTAAGTCCAACAAAGTTAGCCTAGGTACCCAACTAACACAATCGGCTATATACCACTGATTTTATGCTTGCTTCTGGATATCCTGGGCTTGAAATAAAGACACTGTACTACTGTACTCTATACAGTACTGTACAGTAAAGTATACAAAAGCACAACCACTTGTAGAGGATGCACGCACATGACAATGTACGCCAGACGTGTGAACTAACTTACGTGACTGGACATGCAAACACACGTTTTCATCTTTGAAAGTTCACAACTTGAATGTTCGTATGTAGGGGAATTACTGTAAGTAGTTCTATTAAACTAAATGAATGTTCATATTTTAGTGGTATTTTTCCTAATACAGTATTATAACACACAGACATTTTAACCTCTATGCCAAAGCTAAATAGGAGGAAATATGCCTAGAATAATGACTTTCTTTATAGAACAAAAAGCTCAGATTTCTTCAATTATTTGTGAAAAGGTAAGAATTTTTTTAAAAACTAAATTGAAATTACACTTACAATGAAAATTTCAAATGTTGAATTTTTGTTAGAATCTTCTGAGATTACTAGTATCTTTAAAACGTAAAAGATTCAGGAAGGTGGCAGGGTAGTGCCACATCATCATTTAAGTCTCCTGATGGCCAGAAAGATCTTGGTAAATGACTGTGGATTAATGCAAACTTATATGGTGGTGCCGCTTAGAAATAGAACCTAGTACCTAGAACAGAGGTTAACAAACTGCCCCCTGTGGACTGTTTTTGTATAGCCCAAGAACTAAGAACGCTTTTACACTGTCAAAGTTTTACTAAAGGCAAACAAGACCAATATAGGACAGAGATTCTATGTAACTCACAAAACCTAAAATATTTATGTCTAGCCCTTTACAGAAAAAGCTTGCCAACTTCCACTCCCCAAAATGTTTTCATTTCAATTCTTATCAAGTAAGATAATCTAAAAGAGTTTTCATATACATCATAGGGACAGAAATGTACCTTCACTGCTTTGCCTCCTGTTCTTTGACATAGTACAGCAGTTCCCCCTTATCCACCGGGGATATATTCCAAGACCCTCAGTGGATGCCTGAAACCACTTATAGTACCAAACCCTATACACACACACACACTCTCACTCACTCACACGCATGCACACACACACACACACACACACACACACACTCTTTTTTCCTGTACATACAAACCTATGATAAGGTTTAATTTATAAATTACGCACAGTAAGAGATCAACAGTAATAACTAATAATAGAACAATTATAACAAATATACTGTAATAAACGTTACATGAATATGGTCTTTTTTCCTCTCTCTCAGAATACCTTATTGTACAAATGTAATGCCTTCTCCATGATAACTAAGCACCAATCACACAGTGTGGCTGTAACTTCTGCAGTTTGAAGTGTGGCAGCATTTCTTTACAATTTCACGGATAGAAGATTCATTCTTATTGTAAATCTTAGCAACTTCAGCATACGATTTCTTTTCCTTTCCTTATTAAACCAAGAACTTCCACCTTGTCGCTTAAAGGAAGCATTTTACAGCTTCTTTTTGGCATATCTGAATTGCCAGTATCACTACTCTCGTGTTTTGGGGCTATTAAGTAAAATAAGGGTTACTTGAACACAAGCACTGCAATACAAGGCAGTCGATCAGATAACCGAGATGCTCCTAAGTGACTAATGGATGAGATACGCTGGACAAAGGGATGGTTCATGTCCTGGGCAGGACAGAGCCAGAGTGTGTGAGATTTCAGCACATTACTCAGAACAGTGCAAATTTAAGGCTTATGAATTTTTAATTTCTGGAATTTTTCATCTAATATTTTTGGACTTCAGTTGACCATAGGTAACTGAAACTGGGGAAAGCAAAACTGCAGGTAACGGGGGACTACGGTATGTTCTTTGACATAGTATCAGTGAAGTCTCTAGAAGTTTAGTGACCTGGGGTATAAGGCACCCCTTATAAGCAAAGAAAAATTGCACAGCTCACAACTAAGAAGAGACATAAGTACTTGTTGTGCCTTTTTGGATTTTGAAAGCAGCATCTACCAACTGAGGTGTGATGCTCTGGCCCAGCTGCCCATTATGAATGAGGCCTAGAGCATAAACTGCTCTGCACAATCCCCAAGCTCAGATGCAAGGTACCCTGCTCTTCTGGCCTTATGACTAAATGACCAAATGCTATTCAAACTGTCTGTGGCAGAATGATTGTTATATAGAATTAAGTACTACAGTACCATAAGAAATACTAAAGAAATAAAAATTTTAACACTAAAGAATGTTTAAGCCGTTAAGTAGATTGAAGATTGGTCTCCAAAATATTAAATGACCCATTTTCTACTTTGAGGCAAGTACGTATCTAAATGACCCATATCAAATTATTATCTATTTATTTAACTTAGCAATTTTGTTCAAATTTCACAGGGGTAGACTCTGAGTTTTTATTTTGCATACCAGATTCATGTATCTCTGGAATAAGTGAATATAATCTTATGACCTAAAAAGATAATTATAAGTAGCACATGTTCATTAAAGAGTTGCAAATAATATGTAGTCTACAGATCATCTTGATTTAAAATGAGAATTTAATTAGACTATGAATTAAAACCAAAATTATAAAGCAGAGTAGGCGATGGAATGGAGATTGAAATGTTTACCTCCATTCTAAGTGGCAGCTTTATCATACCACCACCAGCAAGATCTTATTCTTCATAATAAGAGAAAGTCTAGGCAAGCAATACTTGAACTTCCCAACATAATTTCTCTATGCAAGAAAGTACTGTGAAACAATAAAAACATGGAAACGAATCTAGAGTGTGGTTAAGTAAACTGCGGCAATGATTGTGAACTAAAAACAAGTGAAGAGCCAAATATGGATTGAGTGATAAGAAAATTTGCTTGAGCCACATATCAGTGATGGTCTGCATATCTTACAATGACTTCTTTGCTCCGTTGACAAATGGTTGACTACTGTTGGATTTAAAATTTTGTGTCTTTTTAATTTTTTGGTTATAAGTATAGCATTATAAGAAAAGTTATCAATTCTATGTAATATTTCACTTATTCACTGGAGAGCACTTTTTCTCCCAACAAAATGTATTCTGACCCCAGAATAACACTGTTATTTTTCTCTGATGCTTATGTGTATATGTGTTATTCCTTCAGGTAGAAAGGCTTTGGTTATCTAGCAAAAACAGTAACAATTATTTATTAGTCTTATCCTCTATCTTTCTGGCTAGGCAGTTGATTTATGGGGTTTTTCAGGCAGTTGCAATCTGACAGCACCTGGGGCTGAAGTCATCTCAAAGTCCACCTCTGTTAAGTGTCTGGAGGCTGCTGCTTCCTGCAAGCTAAGATCGCACTGGGAGCTCTCAGTTAGAACACCTACATGTGGTTTCTTCATGTGTCTGAGACTTCCACACATCTCAGCAGCTGGACTCCAAGGGTGGGTGTCTCAGACAGAAAGGCAGATGGAAGCTGTGTTACATTTATGAATTAGTCTCAGAAGTCACACACCTGGACCTCATTTTAAAATGACATTCTAACCATATCTCCTTGCCCTAGATTCCTTATGCCTCCTCCATGTCCCACTATCAAAAAAGAGCTCGGCAAATAAAAATTTTGATTAATAAATAAGTGAACTCAATGTTTTGATTCCTGTAATTATATTTGCCTAAGGCTTATGTTACTCTTTTGATATCTATAATTTTCGATCGTAAACTTTTTAATTTAAAAAGATACATTATGAAATGAAGTTTAATCGGGTATTTTACTTTACTTAGCTTTAATAATTAAAAGATAGAAGTTGAAAAAAAACAGAGTTGAATCCCATTATGAAGCAGATACCAGGCCCATGATTAACAAGGCCATATAGAATTTGTCAGGATATAATGGAAGGCTGTACTCTGCACTATACCTGGAAATAAAATTTAATATTTGGAATAATCAACTTCTCTGGAAAAACTAAGGACTTATTTTGGTTTTACTGCAGTTCAACTTACTAAATGGCTTTCAAATATTAAGTAGACTTTTTAATTTAGATCACTTGTTTACATAATGTACTTTCCATCATGTTCAAGGTCCTCAGATGTGCTTGTATCTGTTGTTCACAGCTCTAGGGTCCTGGTTGAGGGAGCGAGTGGGGACTGAAGTTCAGCCTGTCCTCTGTCTACCAAGTCACATACCTTTAGCACCAGCGTGCTCAGAGAAGAACATTCATGAGCTGCTCTTTTGAATTTGCATTAAAATGACGCCATATGGTTTAGTAGAGTCCCTGGTATGAGACATGATGTTACAGCAATTTCCTTCAAAGAAAATGGTATAATAAAAAGGCCACTGGAGTCTTGGCATAAAAAACAGATGCAGTGTGAATCCTGGCTCTGTCGCTTACAGTACTGTGACTTTGCGAAAGTGATGCAACCTCTCTGAGCTTCAGGTTCCCCACAAATACAATGAAAATATCAATTCCTATTTTTCAGAGCTGATGTGAAGAACAGAGCTAATACATGAGAAGCATGAAATACAGTGTCTTACAGAGTAGAAATTATTTAAATAGAATCCATAATAAATTCTAAGAGAAGTTCTGTCATTGAGCTTTAATCCTTGGTTCTGTGATTGGTTTTTGATAGATACAGTTCTATTTTAGGTATGTAATTACATAAATCACTGGTTAAAGTCACAATAGGAAGAATAAAAGAAAGTAGTATGTTATAATTCAGTTCAGGAAAAACACTTCTGAACAAAACATTCCTAAGGATTCGTGTAAGAACTGATCGGTTTGAATTTTCAAAACTTAGTTTTCTAAATCCCTCAGCAGTTTGGGGGATTGGTTTCAGGACCCTCCCCCTCATAATACCAAAATCCATGGACACTCAAGTCCTTTATATAAAATGGCATAATAACTGAATATAGCCTATGCACATCCTCCTGTATACTTTAAATCAACTCTAGATTACTTATAATAGCTAATGCAATGTAAATACTATGTAAATAGTTGTCAGAGCATGGAAAATTCAAGTTTTGCTTTTTAGAACTTTCCTGAACTCCTTTTTTTTTAAATATTTTTGATCTGTAGTTGGTTGAACCTGCTGATGCTACACCTGTGGATATTGGAGGCTGGCTGTAGTTCTCAAAATCTAGCTTCTTGGCACAGAAGGAATTGTCTTGTAAGATCACATCCTGTGATAACCTCCATTAGGCAAGACTCATGGTTAAAAATAAAGATTAAGTTAAAATAACAGCATCGATAAGATATATGCTTCTATTGCATACAGGCAAAAAAACCTCTCAAATGTGTGTTTAGAACATAATCCGACTGAATCATTGCCTCTTTCAATGATGTACCTCCAATTATCGTCATTGGCTTCAAATCTTAAATAATTAGAACTATCTCACAATGGAAATTACATGGCTATCTATTTCTTAATAAACAAAAGTTGATTTAAAATCTTCCTCAAACAAATTACATGTATGTCTCATAGACGACTACAATTTAAATAGCTGCACAATGCAACCCCCAAAACACAAAGTCCTTACCAAAGCATTTAAAGTGCTGTTTTGTCTCTCCTAGCTCATCTTGTGTACCTGCTTCCCTTGCTTATACGCTCTGGCCATGCCAGTCTTTCAGGTCTTCACAAATATGTAGCCATAGGACCCTTGTACAGCTGTTCCCTCTCTCACTAATGTGTTTCCTCCTGCACTTTGCCTATATCATGTCTCCGCTTAAATCTCCACTCACAAAGATGCCGTCTCTGACACAGGATTAACAACTTAATCACTGTGAGCTTTTGTCATAATTCTCATTGCAAACAGAATCATGTATTTACTCTCTGATTACTGGTGTTTCTCCATGCCTCTTCCCACTAAGCCATATTTATTACCTTTATATGTCTAGTGCCAAGCAAATAGCAGATCCCTCATAAATATTTGTTAAATGAATCAACAGTTATATAAGGAGATACAAAACCGTAAAAGTTTGAACATTTACAAATCAACACAAAGGGTCTGAAGAAAATCTTCACGAATAAATACAGCATCCATATGGAAGAAAAATAAGAAAATAGATGAATTTTTCAAAAATAATGAAGCATGATCTCATCAAAGTAAATAAAGTAATAAACACCCTATAACCAACTATGTATATGCATGGCTGCTCATTACATCATTGCTTAAAGCAATAAAAAATAACAATTACTTAAATGGCTAATTTAATCTGAAAAATTTAATGCAAAGAATCATGCCTCACCATTAAGAATGGGTGTAGATTTGGGTTTATTACCAAGGAGAGTTGTTCAGGATATATTTATAACCGAAAAGCTAGTATAACCATTGTGCCTCATATAATTCCATTGCAAGGGGTAGAGGCAGGAGTGACAAAATACAAATAGGAAACATGTTTGAACAACAGAACTACAGGCGATATTTCACTCTTTATGGATATTTTTTGCCTATGGTTTCTATAATTTTCTATGAATACTGGATAGAGAGAGAAAGATTGATTTCAGGCATGTATGTCTTTGGCACATTTCTCTTTTTGCTGCATGTTTTTCTGCACAATTTGATCTCTTTAGATGTGTGTCTTCTCTCCTGAAGCACTTTACCAAGTATACTGAGACACAATGTTTACCCTCAAGGATTTCAGAGTCATACTGATGATAAAGCTATCTATATAAGGGATTTTTGTTGTGTGCAATGAATCCAAGATATCTGATACAGAGGCAGTGAGAGAAAGGAGTCTCTCCAGAGAACAGTGCTTAGTTTCTCAGATAACTTCCTCCCTCCTCTGCTTCTTACCCTACAGTGGTGCCTGCATATAAAGAGGGAGGGTGTAGTTTATGTGACTTTGGCGGAGACAAAAGTAGGTCTTCTGATCACTGGGTGATGCATTTTGTACACCTATGAGACTTTACATCTCTAGCGGAAGTCTGCAGCTGGTATAACTCAAAGACATTTCCTTTGGCTCAGAAATACCTCCAGGTTTGCCACTAAAGGACCTCAGCCATATCTCCCTCATTTGGTATCACAGACTTCTCTGTGTTCCTAGTATCCACTCCCTCCCCTTGGCTTTGCTCAGGTGACTACTTCTTTGCCTTCAACCCAGAGTCATTTTATTGTTAATGGGTCCCCTTAGCAGGTTCTTCGTTAAGATACTAGCTACTTCTGCAAGATTGCCACAGGGAAACCAAGGGTAGCTGAGAAAGCTGAGCCTCACAGCTCCACTTGTAAAAGCGTGTAGCACTAACACATTTGATTTAACGAAGCAGAGCCCCTGATTGGCCAGCTTTTCAGGAGGCCACATCCCAGACTCACAAATAAGAAGGCAAGAAAGCCCTTATTTATCAGATATGCCTCTCCCTATCTTTAGTCTTTACAATCAACATTTTAAACTTTAAAATGCGAATATTCTATTTTAAAAATTAAAAGAAATTGTAGATCACAGCTATTTGTTGAAAAGATATTAAGAGGACATAATCTTGCTGTTATACAAACTTCCTCATTGCAAGTACTAAGCTAATTACTGTTACTTTCTGTGAGATACAAAAGAGAAAGTTGCTATAATACAATAAGTAGGGTCCAAAACATGAAGATGCAGAATTGCAGTACTGTGAAGTTACTGAAATAACCACAGCAGACCTGGGCAATTAGTTGACCTTGGATTCTAAAGGCTCTTCACAATCCAAATCCAACTTTGTTCCGGCTGCAGTTTAGAATCACCTGGTGGCTTTTTTTTTTTTTTTTTTTTGAGAAAAGTTGGGTGACATCTTTGTTGCTTTGGGGGTCAGGGAGTGAGGGCTGTGTTCAAGAGCTCTTGGTGGGGCACGTCTGCCTCCTCTTCACCGTCACCGGCGTCTGCTGTGCAGGATGGCGCTGGCTCTGCGGTTGGAGACTATGCTCAGATACCAAAGGTACTTGATTTTGCAGATTATGTTCTGGATACTGCTGAGGGTGGCAGGGGAGTTCTTGTTGATGGTGGTCTGCATGTAGGAGGTGGCGGGCTTTGTAGGGCCAGATCTCCACTTCACCACCTCCAGGCCACTTCTGCCACCTGCTGCCGGCTCCACGCCACAGTCTTGTGGTCCATCAGCTGGTTGTACTGGAAAGAATTGTGGACCTTCAGATTATTGGGGTGGGTGCCCTATATCTGTTTGTTCTTCTTGATCCGGAAATTGGAGCAGTTCCACAGGACCATTCACTGCAAATGCGTGGACTTGGAAGCAGCTCCTCTCCCAGCGGCAGCCAGAAAAGGAAAGTGATCAAACATTCATGAAGATGTTTATGGGGCTTGCGGCCGGCCAGTGTAATTTGAAGGACAGGGACAATAATCCTAAGAATCTTCTGGTCAGTTAGCATCCAATTAGGGTTGACAGGAAAATACCAGATGCCCAATTAAATTTGAACTTCAGATAAGTGACAAATAAGTTTTGTATTTGTGTGTTGTATTTGTATTTGGATGTACATAAGTTTTGTATGTCCAAATACTGCATGGACATACTTACACTAAGTAATTATTTGTTATTTATCTGAAATTCAAATTTAACAGGTTATGCTGTATTTGTAAGCGTTAACTCTTCAACCTATATCCAATTCATTAGCCTTATCAAGGAAACTGAGCCTGGAGAACACTGGAGATCCCTCTTTAACAAGACAGAGCTGCCTGCTTCTCCTTCTCACATCCTACCTGCCTCACAAAATAAGAACATTAGCCTACTCCCAGCCCTCATTTTCAGGAGGTGGCAGGGGACTGGAACCAATGACAATACATCTTAATCCATGTTACTGTTATGAAAGTTATAGCAGAGTTTTATGGTATAAACAATCTGATGATCTCAGAAGCACAGGGAACAAAGGGTACTGCTGAAAGAAAGACTTCATTTAAAATTAAAGCTAAGCATGCTCCATTTCTTTTTATGGTGATTATAGTTCCTTACATATTCTTTCATTCAAAAATAAAAGGGGTGGGCTTCCCTGGTGGCGCAATGGTTGAGAGTCCGCCTGATGATGCAGGGGACGCGGGTTTGTGCCCCAGTCTGGGAAGATCCCACATGCCACGGAGCGGCTGGGCCCGTGAGCCATGGCCGATGAGCCTGTGCGTCTGGAGCCTGTGCTCTGCAACGGGAGAGGCCACAACAGTGAGAGGCCCGCATGCCACAAAAAAATAAATAAATAAATAAATAAATAATAAAAGGGCAAAAGTCCCTTCAAGTCATTTGGCAGTTTAATATTAAGATATTATTTAATCTTCTAAAAGGTAATCTTAACAGCAGGTCATGTGATAACCACAAAGCCTGTAAATCATATCTAGTTTAGAAAATTGAATTTGCTCATGTAAACTTGAAATGAGCTCACTAGCCTTGCAGTAATCAAATGACTACGCCATAAACAAACACACCAGCACTGACCTCCCCACACACATGCAGTGTGTTCCTTTTTTAAGCATTTAAGTCTTTGGTCTAACTTGCTCCTTGAAGACCTGCTTGTAATAAATATTGCTTGAAATCTTATCCACTTCTTATCCACAGTACGTGAAACTCCAGTCTTCTCACAGGACTTAATCCTAATTTTTTTTTTCAAATTAGATATTTCCTAAGGATACCTATGTTATCTCCTGCTTCTCTCTTCTTCCATCTTCCCATAATCCTCAGAAATGGAAATTGGCTTTCCCTTTTAATTCTAAGTTATGATTTCCTTCTAAAGTCTTGATGTACTAGGCAAATGGGTATCTTGTCTACACTGTGGCTCAAACTATGAGATGAGTCTTCATTGCTTGATCCTAGATATTCTTTGAAGGTAAGGAAAAAAAGGAAAAGGATCTAGAAAATCTACCCAAGTTCAATAATGCCACTATATATACTTCTAAATACCACTGTAGTTTTCTATACAATCTTTCCTTAATAGGCCCTATTTCTTTCTTTTATAAATCTTCATTCTTCTCCAAAGTAACAGATCTCTCAGGCAGGAAAGGGCCAAGGATAAAAGTTCACAAAGGCAAATAAGAAAATCACATTAAGGATTTTAAAGCGTCACTGCTGTTACATCATCAAGGAAGAGAAGAAAAATTTTAAATATTTAAAAAAGCTATGTTTTATATAAATACTTAAATTTTAAATATTTAAAAAAGCTATTTTTTAAAGAGACAACAGACTTCCTAATTGGTGTCAGTATATCCATGAACTGCAAACTTAATTTCCTATTTCCCCTGCTTTGGACACTATGTGGACTTAAAAATGAAAAGTATTTGCAAACTGTTTTTTAGAACTTAACCACTTTGTAAGTAGATGGACTTCTGTATTTAATAATGTAAACAATCTTTAAAGCAAATCCAATGTATATATTCCTATCAAGGCTACTTTGAGAACTTGTGGGCTTACTCTGATGAAAACGAGTCAAAGTTATGATCTACTCAAAAGAAAATAAAACAGAGAAAAAATGATAGAAGTAACAGTTTAATAGCGTTTCACTGAACAGCTGGACCAATTCCAAAACTTTTCTCAATATATTCAAATGAGAATCTCATTAACAAGGCAAAGAATTCTGGGAAGATAAGTGGATCTTAAAACAATTTCAAGAAACAATATACAATTAAGCTGCCATATGTGTTTCCTTTGTATGAGTGATACACCATATATAATGAGGTAGGGGCTACAACACTTCACAGACTTTTTATTTTTACCATGAAAGTCTTCCAGACATTCTAAGGGATGTTAAAATTAGTCTGGAAGAATATCTACTTCTCTTGAAAGTTGCCATTATTGGTTTTGAGAAAGATATTCCTTCACTACTAGGCACTGAAGCATATACCATCAGTCATGATGAATTACTATCTCATCTGTTGTCCCTTTTTAGGTTCAAGCAAAGGAAAAGACTGACAAATTCTAATTGGTGAAACAAGCGATCAGATTTAAGCCAAGTATTTCAAATTTGTGCCTAGATGGCTTTTGACTACAAACGAAAGTAAACTTTTGCAAATACGGAGTCTTGCTGTGCTTCTATCCACTCCACAAGTGTTTCCATACATTCATTTACTCAACAGATGTATATATATTAAGTGCCTACTGTGAGCCAGGAATGCTTACAGAGACAAGGGATGCAAGAGTAACGTTTCACTTTATGGAACAATCCACCCAACAATATCAGAATACACATTCTTTTTAAACATATGGAAAAAAGAGCAAAAATTACAAGTTATAATGGAGATCACAATTCACTGGAGGGGGAGAGTGGATAGACAAACTGACAAGTACATAAATGCTCTGGGAAAATTAAAGAAGTAAGGGAGATAGTGTTGTTGGTGGGTGGCTGGGTGGGTGCGCTGAGTGCAATTTTAAGTATGACAGAAAAGGAAGGCTGCACTGAGAAAAAGACTTCCAGAAGTCTGAAGTATGTGAGTGAACAATCCACGGTGAAGAACGTACCTGACAGAGGATACAGGAAGTACAAAATCCTTGAGATGGTGTGCACCAAATGTTGAAGAGGAAGTGAAAAATGGGAATTCTTGTACATTGTTGAGGAAATGTGTTATAATCACTTTGACAAAAGTCTTTCGTTTCCTTATAAAACTAGGTATGTATCTACCCTGTAACCCAGCAATTCTCATCCTAGATGTGACCAAGAGAAACAAAAACATACATCCACAGAAGGATATATACAAGAATGTTCAAAGCAGCTATATCCATAGTAAAGCAAAATTGGAGAAAACACGTATGTCCATCAACTGGTGAACGGATAAAAAATAATCTGTGGTATAGTCATATAATGAAATACTATGCAGCAATAAAAATGAACATGCAAAACATGCAAAAACATGAATGAAACTCAAAACCTATGCTGAGTAAAAGAAGCCTTGTCCAAATTATTTCATTTATTTTAAGTTCTAGAACAATAAAACTAATCTATGAGGGGGCTAATGGGAATTATTATCAGGGAATAGCGTTAAAGGTTGACTAGGAACATTTCTGTGGTGATAGTAACATTTTATGTCTTGATAGGGGTTTAGTTACCCAGTTGTATGCAACTGTCAAAACTCATTGAAAGGCATAATACATTTAATATTTCCTTGTAGGTTTTTTTTTAACATCAAAAGAAAAGATTTTTAAAATGCTAATCAGATACTGACATCAAGCTAATGATATTCATGCTGAAGTGTTTAGGAGTGAAGGGTGCTGGTGTCTGCAACTTGTTTTGAAATATATGTAAGACAAGATGAATGATGGATTAATAACCAGATGAACTGAGTATGTGGTATGTGTAGAAATGTTAATAAAAGAATCTAGCTAGTGGATGTATGGATTTTCAAGGTAAAAATTCTTTCAACTTTTACGTAAGTCCAATTTTTTCATAATAAAGTACTGAAGCACCTACGGTGTGCCCTACTGGCGGGGTCTCCTTGGTCCAGCTGGGCTAGAAGCTAGCTCTGCTGAGCTTTCCAGCTGCTCTGTAATCAATGCACATGCACACAGGGGCTAGGAACAGGGGAGCTGCTGGCCCAGAAGAGGATGGGGAAGAAACTCAGAAGTTTGGGCTCAGGGAAAACTGTATTCACTCTGTTCATCTATTTCATTAAGCAACGTTGGGCATTAGTGGGCTGGCACCAGAACCAGTGCCAGGAGTTGTTAATTACTAGCATCCTTCATACTTCCTTGATGCCTCCAGGAAGACCGAGCAGACTTATCAAACACTTTTAGACTATTTACAGCTGCTAGTCATTTTTCTGAGACTTCTACATGTACTAAGGCATCTAATCCCCACAGTAAGTCTATATAGTAAGTTCAGATATTTATAGACAGACAAACTGAGGCACAGAGAGGTAAAAGATGTAAAGCTAGTAAAGTCAGAATTCAAACTCAAGTGGTCTGACCCCAGATTCTCAGCCTTTCATTGCAACTCTAAGCTCCCTTGCAGTTGAGATACTTTTAAGTATTAATCACTGCTCCAGGCCCATTTTACAAGGCTTTTCCTGAAATCTTCACTACAAACTTGCTGGAGTGATATGGTATTCTCACTCAATTTTTTCGGTGAGGGAAAAAATATCTGTTCTATGTTGTTCAAGTGAAGGAACTGGGAATCCAATGAACACCATATTTAGTTATTTATTATTGCTATTTTATTTTCTCCATCTGTCATTCAGTTATGCAACAAATATTTTTTGTACACATATTCTGAGTTGAGAATATCAGGATGAACAATCAGATATAGTCTCTGCTCTTGGAGCTCAGAGTCCAACAGGGGAAAAGGATAACATAGAAGTGATTGGATAAAAGAATTTCAGCACATATGTACCACAGCAAATGAAATGGGATAAGTTACTGGATGGTATTTGGAGGGTGGGCAGCTTTAACTGGGCTGGACAGGCAAATCCTCTCGGAAGCAATTGCTTTAAAGCTGAGGCCTGAGAGATGAAAAGGAACTGGCCTATATGAAGAAATGAGAGGAAAATGTTCCAGGCAGAGGGACCAGCAAGGACAAGGTCATGGGGGCAGGAAAGTACTTGGTGTGTTCAAGTAATGAGAAGAAGTTCAGGGTGGCTGGGACACTGTGTGTGTGTGTGTGTGTGTGTGTGTGTGTGTGTGTGTGTGTGTGTGTGTGTGTATGAGAGAGAGAGAGAGAGAGAGAGAGAGAGAGAGAGAGAAAGAGAGAGAGAGAGAGACAGGCAGCAGTGGGGGTGAGGGAATGAGGCCACAGAGGCAAACAAAAGTCATATCAGGTAGAACCTTTACAGATAAGCATTTTTTTTTAATTTTACTCTAAGCTGGTAGGAAGCCCTTGAAGGTATAAATACAAGAAAAAAATGGAAAAAGAAAAGAAACATCAAGGAGACAAAATTAATAAGAGACAAGAAAGGAAGAAGTAGTAAAAATAGGTTGGATAAACAATGATGAGACAAGTTCTACTGGCCTCTTTGGACCGTCATCATTTTAACTGTGAGAGTAACAAGAAATCATTGACTGTTTCTGAAAATAGCAATAATATGATCTGACATACATCTCACAAGGTCCATTCAAGATGCTGTTTGACTAAAATTGTGGAGTGGGATAGGGTGTGTCGGGGAAGTACAAAAAACAGAGCAGAATGAAGGCTATTACAAAGATGTAAGCAAAAATGATGACAACTTAGACTAGCATGGTAGTAGTGGGGTGGTGAGAAGTAGTAGAATTTTGTATTAATCAGAAGATTGAACCAACAGGATTGCAGATGCATTTTTCTAAAGTTTTTAGTTACAATTATCCCAGCTTAGCTGGAATAAGAATCTTGTGTTTCTATTTTTATTCACTACAAAATGTTTTCTAATTTCCCTTTCGTTTCTTCTTTGGCCCATGAATTAGTTAGAAGTATGTTGTTTAATTTCCAAATATGTAGATATTTTCCAGATAGCTGTCTATCATTTTCAGTTCCATGCTACTGTGGTTTGTGAACATATTGTTTACGATTTTAATCTCCTTGCATTTATTCAGATTTGCTTTATATCCCAGTATAGGCTTTATCTTTATATGTTCTGTGCATGTTTAAAAAGAAGCTGTAAACCCAACACAGCCATAAATAAATAAGTAAATAAAATTAAAAAAAAAAAGCTGTAAAAATAGATAAATAAATAACTAGGTTTCTACCTAACATTAAAAAATAGTAATAAAAACTAAAAAGAAGTTGTGTTCTGATATTGTTGGGGGACTGCTCTATAATGTAAGTTAGGTTAATTTTTTTGAAATGCTTTCTGTCTTCTATATCCTTACTAACAATTTGTCTACTTATTTTATCAATTATCCAACACAATTTTAATTTATACATTTATTTTTTTTTATTCCTGTCAGGTTTTGCCTTCACTTATGATCTGAAGATCATCTAATTTGACCTTCTCAAGTAATCCATCCATTTATATATTCCTTCTAAACCTTGCATGATGAATTTTTCGTCTATACTTGATCAGTTCCAACATGCTCTGGGATCTACCATCTTGAAATACATACACTCCCTTTATTTCACATTTATAATCAAAAGACTTCCCCATCTTCTATTGCCCTTTGATAACTAAACATCTCGAAAGAGTTGTCTATATACAACGGTTCAAGTTCTTCTGCTTCTATTCCCACTACAACATATTCTAATCCAATTTTATCAGCACTTTGGGCAGAATGTGCTTTTACCAAGTTCACCAAGTATCTGAGAAGGCCAAATCCAATAAGCACTTCTCTATTTTTGTCTTAGACTCTTAGCTACATTGGACAGTATCAGGCACTCTTTCTTTTTTGTTAAATTGAGGTATAATTTACATAGAGTCAAATGCACAAATCTTAAGTGTACAGTTCAATGAGTTTTGACAAACATAAACAAAGACACTGAACTACTGATATTTCTATACACTCCAGAAAGTCATCTTGTATTCCTTTCTAGTCAATCTTTCCATTTCTGGAAACAACCACTGTACTCATTTCTATCATTAGAAACCTGCTTTACCCATCCTTGAAACTTACATAAATGAAATAATATAATAGGTAATCTATTGTGTCTGATTTCATTCACTAATGTTTTTGAGACTTATGTACGTTTTGTCTATAAGTCATATTTTTTTTATTGCTAAGTGTATTCATTTTCTATTGCTGTGTAACAAATTACCACAAACTTAATGGCACAAGACAGCATTCATTTATCATTTCACAGTCTCCATGGGTCAGGAGTTGAGTCACAACTTAGCTGAGTACTCTGCTCAGGGTTTCACAAGGCTGAAATCTAGGTATGTCAGCTGGGCTACATATCCTTCAGAAGCCAGGGTCCTCTTCCAGGCTCAATTGACTGTTGGCTAAACTCAGTTCTCTGTGGTTATAGGACTGAGTTTCCATTTTCCCATTGACTGTCAGCCAGGGTCTGCTATCAGCTCCTTGAGGATCTTGCAATTGCTTGCCACATGGATCTCTCACAAATCTCAAAATATGGAAGCTTATTTCTTCAAAGCCAACAGGAGAACATCTTTATATCTTCAGAAAGAGCCCAGTCCTACTTTTGAATGTTTTGACCTGATTAAAGCAGGACACCTGGGAAGATTTCCTTTTTAACTCAAAATCAACTGATATGAAATATTAATTACACCTACAAAAATCCCTTCACCTATCCACAAGATACAATCTAATCACAAGCGTGAGATCCCATCATATTCACCTGAGCTGCCCATACTCAAGGGGAGGGGACTATTCAGGGCATGTGTATCAGTAGGTGGGAATCTTGGAGTTCATCTTAGAATTCTGCCTACCACATTAAATATTTTGTATACCACAAATTTATATTTTTTTCCTATTGGTGGTTACCTCAACTTTAGTTTTTTGGCTACTATGAATAAACTTGCTATGAACATCTAAGTATAAGTTTTCTGTGGACATATTTTTCATTTCTCTTGGGTAAATATCTAGTAGTAGAATCACTGGGTCATAGAATAAGCATATGTTTAACTTTACAAGAAAGTTCCTATCAATTCTCCAAAGTAACTGAATCACTTTATATCCTGTCCAGGAATGTATGAGAGTTCTGGTTCCATGTTTTCACCAGCATTTGGTACTGTCAATCACAAACTTTTGCCATTCTAATGAGTATGAAGTGGCTGTGGTTTTAATCTGTTTTTCCCTAGTGATTAATGATATTAAGCATCTTATTATATGCTCATTGGTCATTAGAACATTTTTGTGAAGTATCTTGTGCCAATATTATGAAGTCTTCCCAATATTTTAAATTGGACTGTTTGCCTTTTAATTACCAAGTTGTAAAGCTTCTTTTTATTCTGCAAGTTCTTTGTCAAGTATATAAATGGTTAATGTTTTTTCCTGGTCTGTGGTTTGCTTATTCAATCGTTAATGGTGTCTTTTGAAGAACAGATGCTTTAATTTTAATTAAGTCTAATTTATCAGTTTCTTTTACTTATAAATGTATTGTATTATGATGCAGGCTAAAAAATATTACCTAAGCCAAAGTTGTAAAGATATATTCTTATATTTTCTTCTATATGTTTAGAGCTTTAGCTTTTTTCTTTTGGTCTGTGATCTTATTTGAATTAAATTTTATATAACGAGAGCTAGAAATCAAAGTTCCTTTAATTTATTTTTTGCAATATGGCTATCTGGATGTTTCAGCATCCTTTGTTGAAATTATTTCCTATTCTGTCCTTCTTGAAACTCTTATCTCTTATTTCTAAATATATATATATATTTTTTTCTTCAGGAATCAGCCAAAACCTCTCTTTTATAACACTCTCTTCTTATATGATTTTGCCTTTTTCCATGACTATCAATGAAATCTAAATACTGATGATACCTAAATGTATATCTGCATTTGAGTACTTTCCCCTGGGTATCCAGATAAGTCAATTCAACTGTCTGTTTGACATTGTCCCTCGAATGTTTCCAAGGCATCTTAAATTCAACATAGCGAAAAACACTCTTAATTTCCCAAATAACAGAACAGTTCCATCCATATAACTTTTCCTCATTTCCACAAATATTACTATTTTGCTCTCTGAAATATAAAATTATGCTTAACTCATTTCTTTCCTTATCATCCTCAGCCAATAAGAGTAAACCTTCAATTTTTTTTCCCCAAATCATCTGAAATCCAGCTAATTTTTAAGATCTGCTCTATCTCTTCAATACCCACACACAACTATCTCTCACCTGGACTACTACAGCAGCCTATTAACAAGCTCTCTTCTTCACTTATGCCCATCTCTAATCTATTCCTCTCAAAGCAGCCAAAGTGATCATTTTAAAATACACATTGCATTATATAACTCCCCTGCCTAAAATACTTCAATAACATTTACTCAATGAACTAAATAAATATGTATTAATCATTTACTGTGTCTCAAGCACTGTTCAAAGCACTGGGGATATAATGGTAATTACAAAAAGACATGGTTCCAGGACATATATAAAGTGATGAAAGGGAAAAACCTACAGCCAAGATTACTCAACCCAGCAAGGATCTCATTCAGATTCGACAGGGAAATTAAAACCTTTACAGACAAGCAAAAGTTAAGAGAATTCAGCACCACCAAACCAGCTTTAAAACAAATGCTAAAGGAACTTCTCTAGGCAGGAAACACAGAGAAGGAAAAGACCTACAATAAAAAACCCAAAACAATTAAGAAAATGGTAATAGGAACATACATATCGATAATTACCTTAAATGTAAATGGATTAAATGCTCCCACCAAAAGACACAGATTGGCTGAATGGATACAAAAACAAGACCCATATACATGTCATCTACAAGAGACCCACTTCAGACCTAGGGACACATACTGACTGAAAGTGAGGGGATGAAAAAGATATTCCATGCAAATGGAAATCAAAAGAAAGCTGGAGTGGCAATTCTCATATCAGAAAAAATAGACTTTAAAATAAAGACTATTACAAGAGACAAAGAAGGACACTACATAATGATCAAGGGATCAATCCAAGAAGAAGATATAACAAATGTAAATATTTATGCACCCAACATAAGAATCCTCAATATATAAGGCAAATGCTAACAGCCATAAAAGGGGAAATCGACAGTAACACAATCATAGTAGGGGACTTTAACACCCCACTTTCACCAATGGACACATCAACCAAAATAAAAATAAATAAGGAAATACAAGCTTTAAAAGACATATTAAACAAGATGGACTTAATTGATATTTCTAGGACATTCCATCCACAAACAACAGAATACACTTTCTTCTCAAATGCTCATGGAACATTCTCCAGGAAAGATCATATCTTGTGTAACAAATCAAGCCTTGGTAAACTTAAGAAAACTGAAATTGTATCAAGTACCTTTTCCAACCACAATGCCATGAGACTAGATATCAATTACAGGAAAAAAAATTGTAAAAAATACAAACACATGGAGGCTAAACAACATGCTATTAAATAGAGATCACTGAAGAAATCAAAGAGGAAATCAAAAAATACCTAGAAACAAATGACAATGAAAACACGACAACCCAAAACCTATGGGATGCAGCAAAAGCAGTTCTAAGAGGGAAATTTATAGCAATACAATCCTACCTCAAGAAACAAGAAACATCTCAAATAAACAACCTAACTTTACACCTAGAGCAATTAGAGAAAGAAGAATAAAAAATAAAAAAAACCCCACAGTTAGCAGAAGGAAAGAAATCATAAAGATCAGATCAGAAATAAATGAAAAAGAAATGAAGGAAACAAAAGCAAAGATCAATAAAATTAAAAGCTGGTTCTTTGAGAAGATAAACAAAATTGATAACCCATTAGCCAGACTCATCAGGAAAAAAAGGGAGAAGCCTCAAATCAACAGAATCAGAAATTGAAAAGGAGACGTAACAATTGACACTGGAGAAATACAAAAGGTCATGAGATTGTACGGTACTGGCACAAAAACAGAAATATGGATCAATGGAACAGGATAGAAAGCCCAGAGATAAACCCATGCACCTTATCTTTGATAAAGGAGGCAAGAATATACAATGGAGAAAAGACAGCCTCTTCAATAAGTGGTGCTGGGAAAACTGGACAGCTACATGTAAAAGAATAAATTAGAACACTCCCTAACACCATACACAAAAATAAACTCAAAATGGATTAAAGACCTAAATGAAACATCAGACACTATAAAACTCTTAGAGAAAAACATATGTAGAACACTCTGACATAAATCACAGTAAGATCCTTTTTGACCCACCTCCTAGAGAAATGGAAATAAAAACAAAAATAAACAAATGGGACCTAATGAAACTTAAAAGCTTTTGCACAGCAAAGGAAACCATAAAGAATATGAAAAGACAACCCACAGAATGGGAGAAAATACTTGCAGATGAAGCAACTGACAAAGGATTAATCTCCAAAATATACAAGCAGCTCCAACAGCTCAATATCAAAAAAAACAAACAACTCAATCCAAAAATGGGCAGAAGACCTAAATAGACATTTCTCCAAAGAAAATATACAGATTGTCAACAAACACATGAAAGGATGCTCAACATCACTAATCATTAGAGAAATGCAAATCAAAACTGAAATGAGGTATCACCTCACACCAGTCAGAATGGCCATCATTAAAAAATCTACAAACAATAAATGCTGGAGTGTGTGGAGAAAAGGAAACCCTCTTGCACTTTTGGTGGGAATGTAAATTGATACAGGATCTATGAAGAACAGTATGTAAGTTCCTTAAAAAACTAAAAATAGAACTACCATATGACCCAGCAATCCCACTGCTGGGCATATACCCTAAGAAAACCATAATTCAAAAAGAGTCATGTACCACAATGTTCATTGCAGCACTATTTATAATAGCCGGGATAGGGAAGCAACCTAAATGTCCATCAACAGATGAATGGATAAAGAATATGTGGCACATATACACAATGGAATATTACTCAGCCATAAAAAGAAACGAAATTGAGTTATTTGTAGTGAGGTGGATGGACCCAGAGTCTGTCATACAGAGTGAAGTAAGTCAGAAAGAGAAAAACAAATACCGTATGCTAACACTTATATATGGAATCTAGAAAGAAAAAAAATGGTTCTGAGGAACCTAGAGGTAAGACAGGAAAAAAGACATACACGTAGAGAATGGACTTGAGGACACGGGGAATGGGAAGGGTAAGCTGGGATGAAGTGAGAGAATGGCATGGACATATATAAACTACCAAATGTAAAAACAGATAGCTAGTGGGAAGCCGCTGCATAGTACAAGGAGATCAGCTCGGTGCTTTGTGACCACCTAGAGGGGTGGGATAGGGAGGGTGGAAAGGAGGGAGATGCAAGAGGGAAGAGATATGGGGATATATGTATACGTAGAGCCTATTCACTTTGTTATAATGCAGAGACTAACACACCATTGTAAAGCAATTATACTCCAATAAAGATGTTAAATAAAAAAAGACATGGTTCCTAACTTCATAAATTTACATTTATCCAATATTCACACACACACACACACACACACACACACACACACACACACACACAGCTATAAAATGTTAACTCTGTCAAATATACAGAAGAGTAATGAATAGTGCTATGAATATCTTCAAATAGGAATTTTATATGGTTAGGAGACAAAGCAAGGCTCCTTGGGATACAGATTCTTTAGCACAACTTATCTAAAAAACAGGGGCTCAAGTAGAAAACTATGCATGTAAACGTGCAGATTTAAGGTATGATAAGGCATGACAAGGACACAAAGATAGAAGGACAGATAACTAGGGCAGAAAGCAAAAGAGAACAAGATGAACTTTGCAAAAAAAAGGAAGGAGCCAAACTTGCAGGCCTTGTTAAATAGTATTTTCTTCTTCCTTAAAATACCAGAGAACAATTTGAGAAAGATCACTGTGGCTACAGTGTAGAAATTATACAGAAAGCGCACAGAGCTTTGGGAAGTTTCAGCAGTGATCTAGAGCAAGTGCTGCAGGATCCATTCCCATTCTGCCTGCAGTGATCTCCTCTGCTTGTCAGGTCTCAGATTAAATGTTTCCTCTTCAATGGAGGCCTTCCCTGACCACCAAAAACATAAAATGTTTCTCACTCAGATCTATTATTTTCTATCATCACCTTGTTTGCTTCTTTCTTAGCACTTTCATATTTTGTAATCAGCACTTCTTGTTCATTTCTATCTCCAACACTAGAGTATTTGTGTCAGGAGAGTGGGGACCATACCTGTCATTTTTTGCCAGCTTGGAAATTGCCAGTACACGCACCGGTGGCTGCTTCATGGTTGTTCTCAAAAGAAGTTAATCAAATGAAGTAATATCACTGTCTTCAACATGTTAGCTTTCCTCTCTTCATAGTATATGCCACCTTAGCTCAAGTATGCTCAGTTAAACCTTTCAACAACTGCTCCATACCTACATGTCACGTGTTGGGCAAAGTGTTAGGATAGATGACTTGCAAAACCATGTGGTATCTATCAATGATTTAGAGCAAGGGTTCTGGAATCAGTCTGCTTGGATTTGAAATAAAGTTATTCTACTTCCCAGCCGTGTGATGTTGGGAAATTTCCTTAGCATCTCTGGATCTCAGTTTCCCCATCTGTCAAATGGTGATATTGAGTTCCTCATAGCATTGTGTGAGTATTAAAGCCCGCCTGTGGTTTTTAGCTATTATTCATCCCACTGGGCAAAGCAGAAATTGAAATCAAATTAATAGTTTATTACAAACATGTGTCAAGAAGGAGAATTACAGGAGAGTAATTTTTCTGTAGGAGAGTATACAACAGATTGACATACTTATTATTATATAACAAGCAGTACTGCTATTTAGTGGAAAGTAAGAGAAAACTTGACTTCATTCCATGTTCAGGTTCATCCTGCCAAAGCACGTTAAGGAGATGAGTTGAAGAAAGCTCTGAGATCTCAAGTAAAAACTCTACTGTCATGAAAAAACAGTAGTTGCTAACTGTGTATTTATGTGTGTGTAGTTGTCTCATGTATCAGATTTCACACATATCTGCTGGCAAATACAGCTTATAACAAACTACTCAAATGATAAGTGGCTTAAAATAGCAATCATTAATTCTCACTAATCTTGGGTCCACTGGGGGTTGGCTGACATAGGTAGGCTGGGCTTGTTTTATATATATTATATGTATATTATATATTTTTTATATTTTATATATATTTTTATATATATAATATATATTTTGCCAAGCCCAAGCCTAGCCTACATCAGCCAACCCCTCTATACCTCATGTTTCTCTTTCTCCTCCTGGAACCAGCAGTCTAGTGCAAGAGTTTTTCTCATGGCCAGGGCAGAAGTTATTCACACAAACGGAAGCCACACATGAACTCTGAAGTGGCACACTGGTACTAATGCAACATTTTATTGAAAAGAGAGTCTCGGTCTCGGGGCTGAACTCAAAGTTAAAGGGTAGGGAAATAAATGTCACCCTTTGTATGGAAATAGCTGCAAAGTATATGGCACATGACTTGGATACAGGATGGATGAGGAACTGGATCCTGGATACAGGGAAACATGAAGAATAATTCAATTTACCAAATCTACTCAGTTTGTTCTTCATTTTTCCTGCAGAGATAGGGATACTGAATGTAGATTTGACAAAGAAATAAATACGGGAAAACATAACACCGCTCTACCATGTGAGAGTTTAACATGTAATCATAAGTAGACTTTTAACTAAAATAGACAAATAGGAAGAATGAAAAAGAAAGACAAGGCAATATTGTTTTTCTCTGAAACTTTAAGATAAATGCCACTAGTTATAGCAACTATTTTGTAGGTATAGGACAGAATAAAGAAATGAAGCATCTTTTGTAACTGACGATTACAGTGGTTACTCCTTTTACTAAATGTTCCCTTATTGTACAGGATATTTTTAGTAAGATAATGCCATTTTTCTGTTTTATTCTTATCACAAGTCAAGCTCTATTTCTTATGGGATTACTTTGGGCAGGAAGTATTTTATAGTTTGATGGTGCCCTTTCAGGACCTTTTCTTACATAAAAGACACTTATTTTATTTATTTATTTTTGGCTGCTTGGGTCTTCGTTGCTGTGCATGGGCTTTCTTTAGTTGCGGCAAGTGGGGGCTACTCTTCCTTGCAGTGCACGGGCTTCTCATTGCGGTGTCTTCTCTTGTTGCGGAGCACCGGCTCTAGGCATGCAAGCTTCGGTAGCTGTGGCACTCAGGCTCAGTAGTTGTGGCTCACAGGCTCTAGAGTGCAGGCTCAGTAGTTGTGGCGCACGGGATTAGCTGCTCCGCGGCATGTGGGATCTTCTCGGACCAGGGCTCGAACCCCTGTCCCCTGCATTGGCAGGCGGATTCTTAACCACTGTGCCACCAGGGAAGCCCCATAAAAGACACTTAAAAAAAAACAGTTTTATTCTGTAATTGCCTCGATTTCAGGCTCGTTTTTCCCAAGCTATGTAAGGAAATCTAATCACGTTAAGAAACTGAATTATATGATCTGGCTTCAATCCTAAAATGGCCATTTTCCTTTTTTTCTTTTTTTTTAATAGAAAGGACTTTTTTTTTTTTGCGGTACGCGGGCCTCTCACTGTTGTGGCCTATCCCATTGTGGATCACAGGCTTCGGACGCGCAGGCTCAGCGGCCATGGCTCACGGGCCCAGCCGCTCCGCGGCATGTGGGATCTTCCCGGACCGGGGCACGAACCCGTATCCCCTGCATCAGCAGGCGGACTCTCAACCACTGCGCCACCAGGGAAGCCCAAGAAAGGACTTTTTAAACTAATTTTCTGAGTTTTTATATTTCCTTTAACTACTGCAAGACTACTGTATAGGACAGTGCATTAAGATGTGAATTTTAGTATAAAAATTTACGGAAGTAAGGTTATTCTAATATCTTCCTTCACCTAAGAACAACTATTTCATGTAACATATCAAAAGGAAAAGAAAAACTCCTAAATGATACTTAAATCTGTTGCAATTCCCAATTGTCCAAAAATAAAAGAGAAACATCCACTCTTAAAAACTGTTTGCTTTAGGAGGTAGTAGTAAATGTTAAATGTTTAAGACTTTCTCTCCTATTCCTCTGTTTTTTTACAAAGCCCCTTATTCTAAGGCTTTCAGAGAACTCGACACAACCAAATTCTACCCCTATGAATCATAGAATTACAGTCAAAAAGGGACTTAAGAGTTCACTTAGCCTACTTCTTTTGTTTAATTTAAGAGGAAATTGATTTGAAGGGAGAGAAGACTAAGTCTGTCAAGAAAAGACCTAGGGCTGTGGCCATAGACAGTCATAGGTACAAATACCATCTTTACCACTCAGAAACTATGTGACTTGGAACAAATAACCTAGCTCATTTCAGTTTCCTTATCTGCAAAATGAGGGTAACAACATATCCCTTGAAGTGTAATTGTAAGGATTCAATGAGAAAATATATATTCAAAGAGCCTTGACTGTAATAGATACCCCTTAAGGTAATATAGCTAGTTAGTTTCAGATATGAGAAACCAGAAATTCTTCAATTCCAGTCCAGTTAGTTACCTCTCCCCGTCTTTTTTATGTTCACCCTGTTCAAGGTACATATATACAATTTACTGGTAATATAGGAGTCACACATACAGCTCTTAAACCATCATTTACACAGATGGTACAAATAAGAGATTAAAGAGAGACTTGCCAGTGCCTGTAAAAATGAGCTTAGATACCAGTGCCAACAACAGACTTTCCTGATGTGTGAAGAAGACTGTAAGTGAGCACATTTCTCCCTCTCTCTCACTCTCCAGATCATGATAACATATATTATAACAGTCTGTCATACGTGTCATATTTCAACATGTCAGGATTGCATGAAAAGGAAATGAATGAAATCCCAAAAGGCAAACATCCAAGAGTACTTTTTCTCTCATTCCTTTATACATCTAGAGCTTTACAACTCAGCGTTCTGACACCCCAGTAATGACGGTAATATCCTGTTAGAACAAACACCTCTCAGACTTGATTCTGTTGCAGACCTAAAATGAGGTGCTCCTATGACACGTTTACTTAGTGATAAGTGAATTTCTATTGAAGAACATTCGAAAGGGAGGTTCACAGCTTTCTTTCACTAGTTTCTGTGCAACAAAAGCCACACCCTAAAACTAATTCGTGTATAACACCTGTCAGTTTTCTTTGGCTTGATACATCTCATCAGACATTGGAAAGCGCTTTTCACCACTGTAACATTGTACCACCACTCTATATTGTGAGGCCTCATTCACAGGAGTATTTTCTAAACACTTCCTCTATACCAAGCCCTCTGTTATCTAATTTAATCATCAATATAGGCAGAAGAGTTAAGCATAATGATGCTCACTTTACAAAGAGATGGCAATTTTAAAGTTAGCTCAAATATCTTTCTCTAGTTGACAGAAGTTGTGCAGAACTAAACTAGGATATGAATTGACCTTTATCAGAAGCCAAAGTCCAGTGCACAGATAGTAACTTCCTGAGGCATTGTTATCATTTACTGAAGGCCTATAAACTGCCAAGCATTGGGAGAACAATTTCACAGACTACCTCATTCAAATATGAGCTTCATCTAATAGGGAGGTCTATGCTCCATGAGAATTTGTGAACAGAAATACCCCTAGTGATTATATACAAATCACAGTCTTCATTGCCTACCGATACATGTTTCATTAAACGCTGTTCACGAAAATTTAATTGCAAATCAATGTAATTTAGTTGTTTTCTAATCTGCAACTGTTTTAAGAATTACTTTAAAAATGTATACATATACTTCAGTTTTTAATAAATCC
This sequence comes from Neophocaena asiaeorientalis asiaeorientalis, assembly GCF_003031525.2. Classification (NCBI taxonomy): domain Eukaryota; kingdom Metazoa; phylum Chordata; class Mammalia; order Artiodactyla; family Phocoenidae; genus Neophocaena; species Neophocaena asiaeorientalis. The sequence continues at coordinate 6,794,651 of NW_020173955.1, read as the reverse complement.
ATAAAAATAATATATATCTTGGATATTTTATCATTTTCTTTATTTTCTACTTGGCTACACTTTTTCCTCTTCTTCCCTCATCCTACACAGCTTACTACCTCACCCCAACCCCAAATACCGCTAAGCCCAAACAAATACCCCCTTTTTTCTAGAAAACATATGTATGTATAATATATATGTATCTATTTATCTATACACATACACAAACACATAAATGAAAATATTCCTCTCACACACAAACAAAATCTATAATCAGTATAATCAACCATACACACACATGCACATGAATATATAGGTGTTATTGCCATTGTTTCTTTATAAGAAATGGTAGAGCACTATGCATATTTTTCTGCATCTTAATTTTCGCTCTGATAAGTATTTTAGAAAATTCCTTCAGTAAATGACCATAGCTTTAAATTCATTCTTTCTATTACTCATTTAATATTCTATCATGTGGACATATCATAATGTATTCAAGAATTTCTGTAATTGGTGGACATTTTGTTTCCACATTTTTGTCACTGGAAACAATATTGAAATAATCATCATTGTGCCTATGACCTTAAATACCAGTGGTTTTCTTTTCATGGAATGGGCTCTCAGAAGGCAGATTAAAAGGTATGTTAAATATTTTAATTTTTCCAAACCCAAACTTTATTTTTTTAATATGTTTTATTTTATATTGGAGTATAGTTGATTTACGACAGTGTGTTAGTTTCAGGTGTACAGCAAACTGATGCAGTTACACATATACCTATATCCATTCTTTTTCAGATTATTTTCCCATATAGATTACTAAAGAATATTGAGTAGAGTTCCCTGTGCTATGTAGATCCTTGTTGATTATTTATTTTGTATATAATAGTGTGTATATATTAATCCCAAATTCCTAATTTATCCCTCCCCGCTGTTTCCACTTTGGTAACCATAAGTTTGTTTTCTATGTTTGTGAGTCTGTTTCTGTTTTATAAATAAGTTTATTTGTATCATTTTTTTAGATTCCATATATAAGTGATATCATTTGATATTTGTCTTTGCTTGACTTCACTTAGTATGACCATCTCTAGGTCCATCCATGTTGCTGCAAATGACAATATTTCATTCTTTTTTATGGCTGAGTAACATTCCATTGTATATATGTACCACATCTTCTTTATCCATTCCTCTGTCAATGGACATTTAGGTTGCTTCCGTGTCCTGGCTATTGTAAATAGTGCTTCAATGTACACTGGGGTGCATGTATCCTTTCAAATTATGGTTTTCTCTGGATATATGCCCAGTAGTGGGATTGCTAGATCATATGGTAGTTCTATTTTTAGTTTTTTAAGGAACCTCCATACTGTTCTCCATAGTGGTTGTACCAATTTACACTCCCACCAACAGTGTAGGAGGGTTCCCTTTTCTCCACACCCTCTCCAGCATTTATTATTTGTAGACTTTCTGATGATGGCCATTCTGACTAGTGTGAGGTGATACCTTATTGAAGTTTCGATTTGTATTTCTCTAATAATTAGTGATGTTGAGCATCTTTTCATGTGCCTATTGTCCATCTCTATGTCTTCTTTGAAGAAATGTCTATTTAGATCATCTGCCCATTTTTTGATTGGGTTATTTGTTTTTTTGATATTGAGCTCCATGGGCTGTTTGCTAAGGAGGCAAAAGACATATACTCTAAAAACTATAAGACTTTGATGAAAGAAACCAAAGATGACAAAAACAGATGGAAAGATATACCATGACTAGAAGAGTCAATATTGTCAAAATGACTATACTACCCAAGGCAATCTACAGATGCAATGCAATCCCTATCAAATTACCAATGGCACTTTTCACAGAACTAGAACAAAAATTTTTACAATTTGTATGGAAACACAAAAGACCCCAAACAGCCAAAGCAATCCTGAGAAAGACAAATGGAGCTGGAGGAAGCAGACGACTTGACTTTATACTATACTACAAAGCTACAGTCATCAAAACTATATGCTACTGGCCCCAAAACAGACATATAGATCAATGGAACAGAACAGAGAGCCCAGAAATAAACCCATGCACTTATAGTCAATTAACCTATGACAAAGGAGGCAAGAATACACAATGGAGAAAAGACAGCCTCTTCAATAAGTGGTGCTGGGAAAACTGGACAGCTACATGAAAAAGAATGAAATTAGTACATTCTCTAACACCATACCCAAAATAAACTCAAAATGAATTAAAAACCTAAATGTAAGGCTGGATATTATAAAACTCTTAGAGGAAAACATAGGCAGAACACTCTTTGACACAGATCACAGCAATAGCTTTTTGATCCACCTCTTATAGTAATGGAATAAAACCAAACAAATGTGACCTAATTAAACTTAAAAACTTTTGCACAGCTAAGGAAACCATAAACAAAATGAAAAGACAACCCACAGAATGGGAGAAACTATTCGCAAATGAAGCGGCTGACAAGGGATTAATCTCCAAAATATACAAAGGTATATATGTTTTGAATTTCAATCTTTCCTGATACCCTCAAAAGTTGTACAATTTGCAGTTCCATCAGATAAATGTGAGAACATATATTTCTCCACATCCTCCCAACAGTACTTACTACTAACAGTACTCTTTTATTTTCCATCAACATGTTTATTGATAGATGTAAAGTGGTATGCAATGTTATACCCATTTGCATTTTTCAGATCATTGGCTAGAGAGAGTATCTTTTCATTTGTATGTTGGTCATTTGCTCTTTTCCAAATTGTCTCAACTTTTTTTTCCTGTTTTTTCTACCAGGTTATTTGCTCCTTTCTTTGTAATTTGTAAATACTTTAGCATCAGACATTATTTAATGTTATTGGAATGAGTGTTTGAATATGGTATTTTCTTCCCAAGAAATGGCCCCTCCATTTTAAAACTTTTATTAAACAAACCATGCATTCCTCACTGAAAAAAAAACATTCAAATTCTTATGTTTAAATTGCCACATATGGGACTTCCCTGGTGGTGCAGTGGTTAAGAATGTGCCTGCCAATGTGGGGGACATGGGTTTGATCCCTGGTCCAGGAACATGCCACATGCTGCGGAGCAACTAAGCCCATGCACCACAACTACTGAGCCTGCGCTCTACAGCCCACAAACCACAAGTACTGAGCCCGAGCACCTAGAGCCCATGCTCCGCAACAAGAGAAGCCACCGCAGTGAGACGCCTGTGCACCACAACGAAGGGTAGTCCCCACTCGCCGCAACTAGAGAAAGTCTGCACACAGCAACAAAGACCCAATGCAGCCAAAAATAAATAAATAAATAAGTTTATAAAAAAATATATATATAAATTGCCACATATATACTGGTATCTAATTTTGAACACTAGTAGATTCCACTGAACAATTTATCAATTGCAAATTTACATCACAATCACATTAATTTTTAATGTAGCTTTTTTTTAACATCTTTTTTGGAGTATAATTGTTTTACAATGGTGTGTTAGTTTCTGCTTTATAACAAAGTGAATCAGCTATACATATACAATCTAATTTTCTTTTTTTTACACATGGTCACTATTTTCATTCCCCTATTTTTCCCATCAAATATTAGGTATTTATTCTTTCTTATAAATTTCAAGATAAATTTTCCAGTTAGGAATATTAATTTTTTTTATTCACTACGATCAGTGTCAAATAATCATGATTCTGACATCTTGGCCCAATTTCTGATATTAATTGAAATGGACTTAGGGTTTGGGGACAGTATTTGCTGCTATTGTTGGTAAAAAGCCTTTCTTACAGTTTGGTAAGCCCCACTTTTTTATTGTACTTAATTTTTTTATTAGAAATGTGTTGCTAAATTTTATCAAATGCCCTTTAAACATCAATATTTTTAATCCTGTAGTTTTTCTTCACATTCCAGGTATGTCTTTGACATCTTATTTTCTTAATGAGTCAACTAATGGGTCCTTAAGTGTAAAATAGAGTGTTCCCTCGGCATCTGCAAAGGATTGGTTCCAAGACCCACCCATCGTGTACACCAGAATCCGTGTATGTTCAAGTACCATGGTAAGCCCTCCAATCCATGATTCTGCATCCGTGGATTCAACCAACCCTGGATGGTGCAGTACAAATCCTTTGTATAAGTAGACGTGAACAGTTCAAAGCCCTGTTGTTCAAGGGTCAACTGTAAATAATGGTGTTTTTGAATCATTAAATAACTTTTCATGCAAAGTAACCCTATCGTCTTTTGCAAAAAAAAGACAATTGCAACTAAGCAACTTTGGAACATGACGCTTTCATTTTTGGCAAATAATACTGAAAAAAGTTAATAATCAGCTGGGCTTCTTTTGGCTTCACCCTTGTCTTAAAGGGGAATTAGTCACTCTTCTAAACTCCTTTTTCTTATTTCTATCATAGCTTTTATTATTGATATATATTTAAGTATATGTTATTATATTTACATCTCACAGTAAAATGTGTATATTTAGGGGTAAAGTTCTCTCCATTTATTTATGTTACTGCCTTAGCCTAGTGCCAAGCACATCATAGCTTTTCAATAAATAGTTGTTGAATAATAGAGCTTTTAATTTATTATTCCCTTCCTCTGGAATGACAGAATGAGACTGAAATGATGAATAAACTTAAATGCATCTTTTGACAACTTCCTTCTTAAAAGTTAAGTCTTTTGTAAGAGTTTCAAAGTTCACTCACTCTCTAAGGAATTAAGAATGTTGTTCTGGTGACAAGGAAAAATTTGCTGTAATTCTGGCTGAGCCACAATGAATTCTGTATCATCTGTTAAGGATTAAAACAAAATAGAAAAGCAATGGATGGTAAATGTACTTCGATTACAGGTCCAATCAATACCATTTTCAATTTACTTAAAATATCTGTATATGTAAAGTTTTAACTGCTGCTTTGTATTTAGCACTGTAGAAAATTAACCAAAACTTCAGCGACCTCTCTTAGTAAGTAGTGCTCAATGTCTCCTCAAAAAGAAGCCAGGGTTGTAGGATGTTAAGATGGGCTGAGCCAAGTCAGGAAAGAGTCAGTGCATTTACTGGATCTAAACAGTCGGTCTGGTGATTTGATGTCAATCACTGGAATCTTTCTCCTGATTGGCAGGTTATATTTTGTGTATAAATGGAATTAGAACCTACACAATTCAGATGTTTCCTAGGAGTTGATCCCAATCCTTTATAGTTTTTTTAACTGGATTCTGTAGTTCCAACACTATAATTTAAAATAAATTTATTTGGAATATACTTCCAGACTCATCTGCAAAACTCACAAATTTAAATATTAATAAAATCATAAAATTTCCTTCTACCACCGCGGGCTGAATATTTTACATAGTTTACCCATTGCACCCCACACACGCATCCCAGTAGCTGCGTAGTTTAGAAGCTTGAAATCCTTGGAGCAATACACATGCACACAAACACACACACACAAACACAGAAAATCAGATTTTCTGTTCTAAGGCCAAGTTTTTTCTCTTCTGTTCCTGATATCTCTCTATGACAGGGTAAAGTCATGAAGTAATCCTTGATGTGCTGCAGACAACCCAAAACAAAAAGTTTAATTGTCTAAACAGACACTGATATTCTTAAACCACATTCCTAATCTAAACATGCAAAACATAACTCCAGAAAAACAGAAATCATTCATTCATACATTCATTCAATGAGTTATTCAATAATTATTTTTGTGCATCTATTACATACCAGGAATTATTTGAAAAGCTTGAAATATAGCGATGAACAAAACAAGTCCCAAACCAAAGAGTTTACATTCTAGGGGAAGAAAAATTCTCTGAATATTTAAAATTAAATATATATATATGGCCATGCTCCAAACTAAGATAAAAATTTATGTGCACAAGAGCGGTGGACCTATTGTGGTGACCAGGGAGAAAACATAGATATCCATGGCACTGCAGCACTGGAGACAAGCAGTGAGCAAGGGACCAAAATTACTTTACAAGAGGAACTGAAGAAAAAAGAACACTCATTTATTTTGAAGGCTTGAATACTTCTTGAGCTTTTATTGCTGTGGCTGTTCTGATGCCTAAACCTTTCTAAATAAGCAATTGAGGGAGTGGTGATCTTTTAAGTAGGTTGGCATAGTTTGCTTGGTCTCAGAGCAAATTAAAAGTCCCATTGATGATGATCCAGATCAAATCAAGGAAAAAAAAAGAGATATCTAAACCAGGCATTACCCTGACTAACATTTTCTACACTTCAGATGCCTTGTAGTTGATGATTTAGACCGAGCAAGTGTCCTGCCTGATATTTATTATATCTGATAATATCTGATAAGATATCTGATAAGTCTGATATTTATTATATTATTTTTCTGTTAACAGGAGAGTTTGGATGTTTGTGTTGTATGTGATTTTTCTGCTATAGGTGGACATTTCAGATAAAAATGTTTCCGATCATTTTGCAGCCAAATGCATGATATACCTTCCCACTAGGAAAAAAACAAACAAACAAAAACCAAAGATCATTTGCTAAGAGCATTAGGTAAGAAAACTAGATGTATAGTGACAAACCTGCCGTAAGCAGGTGAGGAGAGTACAGCAAAGAAATCTATCAGAGGCCCATCAAGCAGTGGTGGAGGGGATAACCAAGATCTATTTCCACCATCTGACTTTAATGACTTTGTATTTCATCTTAAAACTCCCTTGCTTATGTGGGAAATGGAAAATAAAAGATATTATGGACTTGGCTTAATTAAATCCTTCCATCAATGATGTAATATAGCTATATTCTCAGTCTGCTGGACTGAGGCCATAGCAGTTATTTAAAATATCCCCTAAAATAAATCTCTTGATTTTAGGTATTAGCTTAAATCTCAAGCTTAGCAAATCATGTGGTTCCTTTTCCAAGCATAGGAGGGGATCAGTTTCACATAAGACTTGGTATCAGATATACTGACAATCAGGTTGCATGCCTTAATCAAATTCAGATGTTATAAACATAAAAGAATGTCATAGAATATATTATTTTTCTACCAAATATCTAGTGAACATATAGATATTGAGCATACACTAGTTGAAAGGTCACATGGTATAGGTGACACGTATATATATGGATCAGGCACACCCAACCTTGAAGTTGCTTATGACCTAATGATGGAAATTCGATGTAAACACATGAAAAGTTATATTACAATTATCTTAGTAGACTTGATAATACAGATCAATCTTGATTGATTACTGAATGAACCAAACCATCAACTCTTTTTTAGGGGTTCAGTAGCATCACACAGTTTTACTGAACTTTTGCAATATGTCTCCTTATAAGTACATGTTGGTAAAGTTTCCAAAGGAAAGCACTGCTAATTCTATAAGAATGTCATGTGTATGACTCTGTCAAAGCACTGAGCACAGATAGAAGATGACAGATTTCCACTGCCAACAGATGTGGAAGCTCCTGCTGTAGTCCCTGGTTGGACATCTCCTCCCAATAGCAGTTGTATTATATCTTCTTTTACTGTAGCAGGTGTTGCAGCACGTAGGGCAAACTGGTATTGCTGACAGATCTGATCCCATTTGCTGGCAAGGTTAAGTTGTTTTCCCAACTCTTTGTGTCAGCTAACTCGTTAGGGGCCTTCAATGAACGGCTAAGGATGCAACGATCCTCTTGAAAATGTCTGCTATGATGAATATTCATTGGAGACCTGAGACTAGCAAAATACCATCTATAAACTGCCTTCTGTATGGAGCAAAGGGAGGTGGAAGAGAAGAGCACCGCTATCGACACCATCTGCAGAAACGTGTTATACAAGAGGTGTTGGGCTTTCCTGCTTATTCCTGTGTGAATTCAGAAGAACATGCCCTGAATATATCCTCTTTGAGCTAATGAGGTTATAATACAAGGCCTCACATAAAATAGTAACAGGATTACCACTAAATTATATGTCTCTGAATTTCTCCGTATGCTTTGGCACTCTCCACGTTTTCACATAAGCAATATCACAGGTATCAGAAGATATTTATTTTCAGCTTTAACACTGGTGGGCTTAATGCTGCTTTCAATAATTACTGAATTCCTGCCTTTGGATTTACATTTTGTCCATGGTTAACCTTTTCTTTAAACCGTTAAATATCCCACCAGGAGAATGTCTCTAAGATACACTGGCTAAAGTCAAAACAAACAAAATAGAAAAACAGAAAGAGTTAGCCTATCTATCTACCATTCTTTCTTCATTAAATCATTTAGTTGATAGTCTGTGAATATTTACTATGTTTCAGAAGCCTATGTTCAGTGCTGTAGATAGTAAGTACAGTTGGCCTGGTACCTGCCTTTACAGAATTTAAACATTTGAAGAAAATTTTTAGATAGTGATACTAGACAAGAAATTACAGTAAAGTACCATGTTCCAACAGTGGGGTGGTGGTGAGGCACAGAAAGAAAAAGAGGCGTAGAGCAGGGAGATTTTCCACAGAATACAAACTAGATAGAACTGTATTCTTACAGTTTGGTTTGGTTCACATCTGCCAGATTTGAAGAATTCAGGCTGACTCCCAGGAAAAATCTATGTTACTCTTTGGGGCCTTGACAAAGAACATGTGCTTTTACAGAGAAGAGCTTATTAATTATGAAGAGCATTGCCATTGCATTTAGTGAATAAGCAATCTTATGGAAATAGAAGGGCAAGTATTGAGAAGATTGCTAAAGCTGCCACGAAAAAGTTCTCCCTGATACAAACATTTCAAAAGACGGGTCTGAAATTTTCTCACAGGCAACACAGATCTGTCACAATGGGTTCCATATTATCATACGGCTTGTTTACCTGGTTTCAATTAGACTTGAAATTTCAATTAGACTTTCCAATCATTTGAACAAGGAAATAAAACTTTATAAGATGTATCTGAATATCTTTCTTTAAAGAAGAATATAAGAAAGAAACAATAATAAGAAAGAAACAAAGACTTGGAAAGTAAGAAGCAGTGACTTTAACCCAGGACAACAATGAAGAGATGTCCCAAGTTAACATTTGTACCTCAACCTAGAAAGCAATATATCCCATTTATAACATAGTGCTCTGTGGGAAAAAAAAATTTAAGAAAAGCCTTGTACACAATGAATCACATTTTCAATATACTAGAATACCTTAGTGTCATGAAGAAGGTAAACAATTCTACTATGAAGGACAAAAAAAAAAAAGAGTGGAATTAGAAACGCAGTGGGAAAAACAAGCCTATAAAAGCAGTTCCAGGTACATATATAAGCCAACTAATTTCTGACATGCTTTTCATTTAAGGAACATTTATCAAACTTTGATTATGTAGTTACAATTCTAGGAAGGTGACTGTATTGATGAAGAAGATAAAATGGTTCCAACCTTATTGAAGTTTATACTCTAGAAGAGGAACATATATATTAAACACATGAAAAATAAATGCAATAAATTCAAATAATAATAAATGCTATGAATACACCAAAAGTATAATGGGATAGAGAGTTTCTGGCGAGATGGGTGGCCCCTTACATGATGTGGACAGAAAGGCTTCTCTGTGGAAACTAAATGAAGAGAAGAAACCAACCATGCTATGATCTAGAGAAAGACTAACACAGGATGATAGAAATGCTAAAGCAAAGCCTTCAAGGCAGTGATGAGGTGAGGCCAGAATGTCAGGAGAAAGGAGAGAACTGTACGAGTTTAGGTCATAAAGGAGGACAGGTGCTGCATGAGGGAGCACATGTCAGGCTATGGTCAAGAAGTCTGTAGGTTGTTCCACCGTAAATGTCAAGCAATTGGAGAGTATTATGTCTGGGGGTGATAAAATCTGATAAGTAAATTCAGAGCATCACTCTCATTCTCATATGTATAATAGACTTTGGGGACAAGAGAGGAAGCATAAGACCCCTGATAAGTCTGCTGCAATAGACCATGTACTTTGTACCAGGATGGCAAAGTATAAGTGAAAAATAGAAGTGATATGAAGGATATATTTTTGAGGCAGAACTATCATATTTTATCTATTAAAATTGTGACCCAGTGATTTATTTCAAAGCAACATAATTTTTTTCTATTCTAAATGAAGACAGAGTCTCTTTAAAATGTAAAATATCTCATTTAAATATTGCTTCCTTTTGGTATTTTCACATCTGTTACCTCTTACTCTTCCCACATAACACTCATTTCTAATTTTAAAGACATGTTCATTCATAATTCTGTTATGAAATCTGTTATTAGTGTCATTCAAGTTTCAAAAAATAGGTTATACTCAGGTTACTTCAGGTCATATAAAAATACACAAGAATATAAAAATATGCCCCAAGCTGGTCAAGTAGCTGCATACAGTCCTTATAAATTCCTAAAATAACAACTTCTTTCCTTGTTATAACTGCAAGCCTCCTGACCCAAGTACAGATCCGGAGATATGATTATCATGTCCTCCCATAAGATGTGGGTATTTGATGCTCTCTATATTATGCTTAACAGCTCTCTTCTCACTCTCACTCTTGCTCGCACTCCCACTCACCCTCCTTTTGCTTCTCCCATCATAGTTTGTGTTTCTGTTCACTGCTCTAGATTCAACTTTCTACCTCTGTGCTTTTGTGTATGGGCATGTGTTCTTATAAGTTTAATTACTTAAACTCCCAATAAGAGAGATTTCTTTTATTGGGATTTCTCAAATCGGGCTTGGGCACCTGGTTTTGTGACACAGACATTAGATGATTCACTTTAGTTACTGGAACAACCTCTGTGTTCAGAAAAATATGTTCATCTGACCCAAAAATATCTTCTCACCTGTGGCCACTTGCCTCAGTGGAGGAGTTGAACCTGACATGCTCATGCTACAGACACTTCCATCTGTGACTGCACATCAGAGAGAACCTGTAAACTTTTAAAAAGTAACATGCCTCCATAGCACACCTAAATGTCATCCGTCTGTCTGTCTGTCTCTCTCTCTCACACACATACACACACACACACACAAATCTGCACATATTTCTGATGTAAAACCAGGGTTGAGAGTCACTCAGAATCTGATTGGCTTTTTTCAAGTGCATTTAAAAATTTGAATGGAACCATTTTACCCTGCAAGAAATATCAACCACTTGACTCATGACTCTATAAAGTATTTATGGTCTTTGGGGATTGGATGCATCTTTATGTATACAGCTCTTTATATGCTTTTTGTTTTAAGAAATGGTTGAATTCTAATAAAATGTAACGTAGGATAAAACATATGTCCCCAAAATTAAAGTTAAGGCAATAAAATCATATACTAGCAAAATTCACTTGTGAGACTTTTCCCCAACTTCTGGGTTGTGCATGCACATGAAACTATCACTTACTTATTATCATTACATACAGTGTAAGTATCTAATGTTATTTATATTTTGTTTTAAAAGGCTATAAAACCTTACATTTATCAGTTTTCCTAATGACTAAGGGTAGCCAGCAAAAATACTGAAAGATGATGAGACGCATATGACATAATAAACAAGAAAAAGTGATATAGTCAACTGTCCATACATTTAAAACATGTATTTCACAATATACTACATCTGTATACTCAAAATTAAATATTTCCATTTAGCTTCCGGCAAGATGAAGTTATTAAGTGAAATCTATTTATCTATTTATTTTGATACATAGGGTGACCATACACTTTATCATCCATACTGGGATACTTTTTAGAAAGAAAGAGGTCAGTCAATATTAATAACTACTCTCTGACTCAGCAGGGACTGTTATGGAGATGTTTCTATTAGTTAATATTTCAGAATCCCTAAGGATATGGTTTCAATATAAAAAATATAAATAATTTACGAATTTTCAAAATAATCTAGAACTTTAGAAATTTTGTATATTCTGGAGATTTTTGTGGCTAGTTAAATGATCTATCTAATGCATTTTTCTAAAGCTTTCAAAATCAAATGCAATGGAGGTCAAATCTTCCCACTAAGAAAAACTAAAAAAGATAGACAAATTTTACAAATAAAATAAAGTAAAACATGTCTTTGAAGGTATCATATATAATTTGCAGGGGCATGATCCTGGAGGAAGAAAACCTGGAGAAATGAGCCTTGCAGTTTTTTTGGCTTTTTTAAATTATCATAATGCCTGCTGAGAGGGTGAGAAATTAAGCAATTTTAGGACTCTTGGGGGCTAGAGAGACAAAATCTGGACTTTGAGACATGCTAAAAACAAAGATAGAATATTGGTAAATAATCTGGGCTTTGAGTGAGACCCTGAAGGCATTCTCCCTATATGCAAAGAGGAATCAGTAATAGATTAGACCTCATAAAGCCCCAATTTGAGTTTTCTTGACCCTTGATTGAATTTGCCCCTAGTTTAGCTGTCTTTCATAAGTAGAGGAAGCAAAGTAAATCCTCAATAAATAAAGATAACACTGTAGGACTGAAATCATATTCACAAATTTTTATATACAATCTAGAATTCAATTTTTAAAAACAAGAGTTTTAGGGAGGCAAGACTTGATAGAAATCAAGATAAAAATTAGTAGAGAGAAAGATCACAGGAACTATAATAATGACTTTTTAGACAAATACATTAACTTAATTATGGAAAAAATATATAAGAATTAAAAGAAAGTATTTTGATTAGAGATTTGAAAACTATTTAAAAGGAACCAAGAGTTGGTTCTACAGAACATCAGCAAACTGGTGAATTAAGAAACTCCAAGCTCGTGTCCACAGAAACATCAAACACAACCAGAAATTGCCTGATGTATCTTCATAGGAGCCTGGGTCAGTCAAAGGCTTATAGCAACCACGCAAATGGCAAATCAAGGAAAACCCACCTTCAAAAAAGGTAGGAATTTTGTGGTGTTTTTTTTCCTGCCTTTGCCCCACCCTCTCCCTAGTGTGCTAGGGTCTTGACCTGGAGGAGGTGGCAGCCCAGCGCCCAGTTCCCGCTCTCAAACTGAAGACAGCAAAGTAGACCTTCTTTGCAATGTTTTAATCTGGGCTGCCTGAAGGAGAGAAGGATAGCAGCAAGAGGCTGAAATAATGACAATTTGTTGAAAGTCTGTTTTATAAACAGATTCTTGGATCTCCTTCACCTGTCTGTATAGCTGGCCAATTGATTTTCCTTCAGTGTTGCAAGAATGTTGTTTCATTTGCTGAAGGAGATAAAACAGAGGTTTTCTGGGGAAGAAGAGACCAAGTTGAAAGTGACTGTAATGTACTGAAAACAGAGGAATTAAAAACCACGTGAACAGCAGATGATGAGGTTCTTGACCCTGTTCTTTCACTTTGCTACAAGAATATTGGCAACTAACCATACTGGGTATTCAAAGTCTTAGAGAAAATGACTGGCTCAGTGGAAAGACCTCAAAAGAGAGGTATTTAAAGTTCCCGAACTAAATGAAAAAGCAACATTCTTGAGCATTTCTCATACATGCTCAAAACTGCATCAGTGTTTAGCCCCAATCATGGATTTGCAGACTTTTGAGGAAACATAAAGATTAAAAATTTTAATATAAATAAGAAAATAACAGCAACTTTGTCAAAATAGAATCTACTCAAAAAGAACACTTAGAAGAATATAAATTAATTTTAAAATATTAAAAATTGAATCCTGTGATTAACATTAAGAGAAAGAAGAGAGACTTAATTGCAACCACAAACTTAGACCAGGATAATACAAGGGGCAAAAAAAAGCTCTTGAAAATATCATTTTAAATACAATAGCATAATAAAATAATAGCAGGATTGGTAGGTAAACTTTAAGAAATCTCACAGAAAGTACAGCAAAAGGCAAAGTGAAAGAAAATAAAAGAGAAAAGATACTAGAGGAAAACCAAGCGGTCCACTAATTGAAAAATAATAATTTACGAAAGAGATAGTAAGGAAATATGGGGGAAAGGAAATTATCAAGGAGATAATTCAGGAAAACCTCTGAGTTGAAGGCCATGAAACTGAAAATCTAAATGCCAACCTAGCTTAACTGTTGAAAATAGATTCACATCAAACACATCTTAAATTTTAGAAGTCCGTAAAAGTACACAGAGCTTAAAAACAAACAAACAAAAAGCAGAGTATAAAAAATAATCAAGAACCTTTGGGGTGTACCAAGGATAGGGAGGAGAAGTAGTGAAAATGGTCCTTCTGGGAGGGAGTAAATTCTTTTCACTAATATTGCTTAGAATTGTCTTTATGGCTTGAATCTGGGGTCAACCATTCCCCCATTCCCAATCTCCATCTTTTCATACCACTGAGAACCAGAATGGCTTTTGACTTAACAGAAACACTAGAAAATGGAAGGCAGTGGGGCAATGCATTCATTTAATGAACAAAATATATGTATTGGGATTCAACTATGTACCAGACATTGTTGTATGGGTTTGGAACACATTTGTGACAAACACATGAACAATCCTAACTCACAGAGCTTACATTTAACAAAAGGAAGATAGACCTCACTGTAAAGGTGACATTTTAACAAAGTCTTGAAGGAGATGAAGTAAGAGCACATAAGATAAAGGGAGCATCCTATGCAAAAACTAAAGTGGGGACTGGCAGAGCGATAGCGTGTAACAACGGAAAAGGTGGTGTGAAGGTCATCTTGAGCCTAACAAGGATTCAGACTTTCATATGAATGAAATAGTAACCATTTTGAGTAAGAGAATAGCATGGATTGACTTTAATTATTAAGATTCACTCTATATTGTATTCAGAATATAATACAACTGAAAGGACAGCAACGGTAGAGTCAAGACGACCAATTAGAAGACTGTTGCAGTAACTCAGGCAAGAGATGATTGTGTCTCAAAGCAAGTAGTTACAATTGAGACATTTCACATTCTGTGTATATTTTTAAGGTATGGTTATGAGATCTCTGGTTGTATTAGATGTGGAGTGTATGAGAAGATTCAAGGTTGAAGCCAAAGTTTTAGCCTAATCCACAGAAAAGATGGAGTTGCCATTAACTGAGCTGGAAAAATGTAGCTAAGGAAGAAAAGAAGATGATCTTCAATATTAGGAGGGTGAACAAGGGTAGAAATCAGCAAAGGAGATTGAGACCACTCGGCTTGACCGAACGAAGAAAACCAAGGACATGTGGTACCCATGAAGCCAAGAGAAGAAATACTATCAAGGAGGAAGGAGTGATAGATCAAGCCAGTTAAGAACCGAGAATTAACAAGTGGACTTAGCAACATGGAGGCTATAATTTATATCGAAAAGAGAAACTTCCAGGTGCGGATTAAAGCAAAAGCCTAGTTGGAATGAGTATCATAAATGTAAGAAGAAATGGGAGACAGTGTGAGTAGAAAACCTTCCCAGGAATTTTGCTATAAAAGGCAGCAAAGGGATAAGAGCTTGAATGGGGTCAAGAGAAATTTTTATCTCGTTTTTTCTAAAATGAGAGAAACAAAGTCTCTGTGCAGACAGGACTGATTCATTTGAGAGGGAAAACATGACCATGTAGGAGAGAGGGGGTGGAAAATCTTTTAAAAGATATTCTTGAGTAGGATAGAGAACACTGGATCTTGTGTACAAGTGGAAGAAAAGGCTTTAGAACAGAGAATGGATGGTTTATCAATCCATCTCTGGTCAAGGCAGGAATGCCCTGTAGTTGGATCAGTAGGTGGGTAGACATAGTTGTGGGACTCTGTGGGGCATCCTGCAGATTGCTTCAGTTTTCTCAGTGAAGTTGTCAGTAAGGTCACCAGCTGAGAGGGAGGAGGGAGGCAATATAGGGGATATGAGGTGAAAGGAGGGGTGTGAAATAAGTATTTAGGAGAGTAGGAGAGCAAATGGGCTTTAGAAATACAGTGTGATTCTCTGGTCATTTGAGGTTCATGGTCATGAATTTTAAGTCAGACCAATCGGTTTGATTGTGTGTCTTTCCCCAGTCATGATTAACTGCACAGCTGCCTCCAAAATCCAGAAGAAAAATTCTTTCTAACCTAGAGTTCTACACGTTTCTAAATTTTCAATTATGAATCAGGATGAGATAAAAAATGATTTCAAACATACAAGGTCTCAAAAAAGTTACCTCCCATGCACACATTCACAGGAAGTTACTGAAGGATGTGCTCCACCAAGATGAGGATATAAACTAAGAAAAAGGAAGGCATGAGATATCAGGAAATAGAAAATCAAACATAGGCTGCAGCTGAAGGGAATCCTTGAATATATGTGAAGGGAGAGTCTAGAATAACAGCTGAGCTTCAAATAAAGAGGGCAACCAAGATTAGAAGAGGCAGGAAGATGAAAAGGACAGAATATGTGAAATAACTAAATGTTCTCAGAGGAGGTTCAGGAAATTGGCAGAGTTAGTTACTGATGAGTACATTAAATCATGACAATTATTAGCTCCCAGTAAAATAAAAAGTAGTTCCAAGAGGGAAAAGCAATTATGGTTTGTTAACTGGTTCACCTGTGAATAGGGTTTACATTATCATAATAATGCAAATACTGAATAGTATCTTATAAAAATTTCCATATAACATTACTGAATAGGGGGAGCATTCATGTGTGGTGGGGATAGCAATAGGAAAACTAAAAAGATCTAAATTCTTATTTAAAGGGAAAGGTCAGATAATAAGGACTAAAACTAAAAAATCAAAATGCTACAAGCATTTTATTTAGAAATTAAGATCATTACCAAAATAATTTATCAGTAGAGACGAAAGTGGCTGTCTCTGGAGTGGGAATAGGAGGAATGGCAATAAAGTTTATTTGGTCCCAATAAATGATATAGAATCATTTTGTTTTTTATGTTCATGCATAACTCTGTTGAAGAAAAAAAAAGAATAGTAAACACAGAGGTAATATCATGCTTGAAAGAAATGGCAAGTAGCTCTTTACTACTCCTAGTGTAGCTAAAAGGTACAGTGATAGTGATGTGTGTGTAGTGATGGGAAAAAAGAGGGGGAAAGTAGGTTTTCAGAAAAAAATCTCAAGCTAAGAGATTTTCACTTTATTCAAGAGAATACAGGAGGCATTGAAAGCAATGAAGCAAGACAATTATATAATCAGATTTCTGCAAAGATGATTCTAATAGCAGTGTAGATCGTGGCTTGGACAGTGTAAAACTAGAGGCTGGAAATAAGCCAGAATATTGAAATATGTTAGTAGAAAGACGAGGCCTGAGGCTGTCTGTCTCCTTTCAGGACACGTGTATCTGTTCCACTCCCATCTTCCTCACCTTTGCCTGTTTCTCTGTCTCTTCTTAAGCCTCATCTTTCTTCTCTAGGATGTGTGTGTGTGCCATACTATTTGTTTATGCATGACATGTATTTTTTCTGAAAATGAATACATTGCCATGGTCTCTACTTATGTAAAAGATACATGTGTAGAAAATTTCATAGTTTTATGGATAAAAATAAATTGCTTTTTACACTGTGGATGTTTATATTTCTCTCTGGGCCAGTCTTTGATGTAAAATATATTGTCTAAAAATGTTGTCCAAGTCCTAAACTGGGGTTTTAGGGAAGAACAGGAAGAGCTAATATTATTGCTTTAAAGCATCCCTGATGCTTTATATAATCCAACGTGAATATACCTTAGTGGGGTCTAAAATGAGGGCTAGTACCCTGTCCTTTGCCAATACTCCAACATAAAATCCGAACTGAAGGATCCAGCCATCTGAGTCTAATAGGCTACGGGCAGGACCAACCCCTGATGCTATATATCTTTCCTTGTATGATGCCCCAGTTCTTCCCTCACAAATTCTTTCATTAACTGTTCATTTTAGCTCTCTCTATTTCTGACACGATCATTTTTCTTCCCTGTGTTGCTGTTATTCTATTTCCTAGTTTTTATTTCCTCTCTCCTCCTCATTTCCCGTTTTTTTCTCCTTTCTAGAATGCATGTGAGTTTCATGTGGCTACAGCTCACTAATTTTCCTGTTGTCAATCATATCTTCTGTCCTCTATGGATAGTCTATGCAACTATTCACTCAGTCTTCATTTATCTTGGTTTTTTTTTTCCTGCATTTCTTTCCTTTTCAAAAAAAGCTGGATTCATCTTGTTTCAGACACTCTGTGCTTCCCTTGCCTGGATATCTGTTTCCTTCAGGCTCAGGAAGTTTTCAACCATAAGTTCATCAAATACAATTTCAATCCCTTTCTCTCTCTCTTCTCCATCTGGGATTCCTATATTGTGAATGTTGGTATGCTTGACGTTATCTCAGAGGTCCCTTAAACTGTTCTCATTTTTTAATTTGTTTTTCTTTTTGCTGTTGTGATCAGGTTATTTCCATTGTTTCATCTTCCAGATCCCTGACGTAGTCTTCTGTATTACCTAGTCTGTTGTTAATTCCTTCTAGTGTGTTTTTCATTTCAGTTATTGCATTCTTCAGTTCTGACTGGTTCTTTTTTATATTTTCTAGTTTCTTATTAAAATTCTCACTGTGTTCATCTATTCTTTTCCTTAGTTCAGTTAGCATTTTTATTACTAATGGTTCAAACTCTTTATCCAGTAAATTATTTATCTGTTTTATTAGCTCTCTCTCTTTTTTTTTTTTAGGATCTTTTTCTCATTCTTTCATTGGAAACTAATTCCTCTTTCTTTTCATTTTGCTTAACTTTCTCAGTCTCTATAAAATTAAGTGAAACAGTTTCCTATCCCAGTCTTGAAGGAGTGTCCTTGTGAGGGAGCATTCCTATTCAGTCTGCGTGTGCCCAGCGTTTTTGGTGGGAGAGCTGGAGCTGCAGTGAGCACAAGTCATGTCTTCCCCCAGGGTGTGCTGGCAGCTATCACCTTGGTAGGAAGTAGGGCTGGAGACGCAGAGGCTAGAGCCAGAGCCAAGTGTAAGTCTGGGCTTCTCCTCTGCTCAGTGGCCAGTACCACCTTGTTGGCGGTGGGTGCGGCTCCCCAGCTGCAGGAGCAGAAGCCCTGAGGATCAGGTATGAATTGGCTCTGTCCCCCTCAACTGCATACTCTCCTCAGTGGAGGCAGTTTCACCCTCATGCGGAGGAGCATGAAGGGCTGGAGTGGGCACTCAGTGTGGGCTGGTATGCACGTTGGCATGGTCCTAGCACCAGTCAGAGCTCCAGACCGCTCCCAATCTGCCACCCCCATGAACACCACTGCTGCTGTGCTGCGTCAAACAGGCTCTGTCTCCTACAACTGCATACTCTCCTCAGCTGCAGCAGCCTTCGCCCTAGTGTGGAGCTGTACCATGGAGCAAAACGGGCTGGAGCGGGCACTCAGATCAGGCTGGGGCAAACGCTGGGGCAGTTCTGGGAAACCAGCCAGAGTCCCAGGCAGTTTTAGCCTGCTTCTGCCTTGCTTCAGGAGTAAGCAAGCATGTGCATGTGTTTCACAAGCGGAGTATAGGCTTCTTTCAGCCCTGCTGTCAGTCCCACTGGTTCTCAAATGAGCTAAGGGGACTCATCCCTCCCAGTGTTGGGCCCCAGACGTGGGCACCCAATATGTGGTTCAAGTTGCTCGCTCCCCAGGGAGGATCTTTGAGCCAATGTAATCCCCCTCCTCTTCTGTGTCCCCTCCAAGGGGCACAGGTCCCAACCATCACTTCTCTTCCCTTCCTACCTGACTCCATGTTACAGCCTTGGTTGTATGAGAGTCATCTGCCAGTCTCCAGTTTGTTTCAGTGCGAACTGCTCCACATGTAGAGGTATTTTTGATGTTTGTGGCAGGAGATGAGCTCTGTGTCCTCCTACTCTGCCACCTTGATCTCCTTTCATAACTACTGTGTTTTGAATAGGATTTTATTCAGGGAAGAAGAAAACCTTGCTGGATTGAAGTCAAGTGAGATAAAGTGGATGGCTAGTGATGTGCCTGATTTCTCCAAGGCTACAAATCTTAGAATGTCTTCCCTCTCTCACATCTGGGTCACTTTAGAGTTTTACTGAGGGAAAATATATTGTATTAGAGGAGTACAACTATTAGGTCAATCAGTAAGAATATGTGAAATCAGAAAACTTAATAAAACGTTAATACTAGTGGGGAAAAATTAGGAGTTGAGAAGGAGACTGCCATCTTGTGAAGAACTTCACAGGATATAGTTGTACCAGGTATGTGGGAGAGGAGGAGAGTATGGGAACAGCTTTGCACTCAGAGACAGAGGCATGAGTGGCCACAAGTGGAGGCATGGCCCCATGGCCTGCACTGGAAGTAGTCACGATGCCCAGAACAAACCCTGTTAAACTGAAAGAGGCAACGAGACAGAGGTGGATGAGAATCATACAAGTCCCTGTCAAAAGGAAGATTTTCCCTATTTTGCTAGAAGTCAAAGAAGATCCAGAGAGTCAGGAAGGAAATATTCTAGGCTTAGACTAAGGATCTATGAGGGTGCTCAATCCCTGACAAAGAATATCTACTAAGTTCTTCCCCAAGACTGATGGGAGGAAGGACCTGGGCTTCCCAGACTTCTCAACTAAGGAGACCTTTTGAGGAAAAGAGTAGCAGAGTCTACTAGTGGGATGGCAATGGATTCTAGTGCATTTGATGCAGTTTAGATCTTTCAGGTAGTGTTGGAGGTCTCTGCTGGAGACATCCAAGGGCAGTTAAAAATTATTTACTATCAATAAAAAAGGACAGATAACCCAATAGAAAAATCGGCAACAGGTGCCAACAGGTATTTCACAAAGTAGGAAATATGACTGGCAAAAAAAAAAAAAATCATTTGAAATGCTACTCAAGCTCACTGGCAGTCAGGAAAATTAAATTAAAACCACAATGATGGTGTTTAAATAAACTTGCAAAGTGGTACAACTACTTTAGAAAGCAATTTGAGCTTTTCTAGTAAATTTGAAAATAAATATAAGACCCAAGAATATAATCTAGATAAACTTTTATGTTTTTTTGTCTCAGGAGTCAAGTATTAGAATGGTCATTGCAGCAGTGTCTATAATAGAACAATGGAGAACTGCATAAGTGTTCATTAGTAGAACACAGAAATTGCAATATAGTCAAACAATGGAATAAGGGAGAACAGTGGAAATACACAAACATAGGAACAGACATCAATATAATCATAAGCCGCAAACTGGAAGTCAGGTTGGCCCATTTGTATTTTGGTGAAAATGAAACCTACATGAGGGAAATTACTGGGCCTCAAGTAGACCACTTCCTAACTTGAAATAAAGAAGTATGTCAGTGTAATGAAAACATAAAAATACATGTGAAGTATGTTGCAATCTAGATGTGCAGATGTGAGATCTACATTGCTTCTGTGTGAGGGTGTGCATGTACATGTGTGTCTAAGCAGTTAAACAGCCCTTCAAAAGCTGTTGCACATAAAATTTTTGGTTAAAATGCTTCATAATTTTTATTATCATGTTGTTTATTTATTCTGCTACAATAATTAGATTTGGGAAAGTTAACTCATTAGAATATTTAAATAATGAATATCTACATTTATCTGAATGTCTTTTTAAAAGCAGAAATAAACATTATACAAACATTATAAGAGAAATTGGGCTTCCCTGGTGGTGCAGTGGTTAAGAATCTGCCTGCCAATGCAGGGGATACGGGTTTGAGCCCTGGTCTGGGAAGATCCCACATGCCGCAGAGCAACTAAGCCTGTCTGCCACAACTACTGAGCCCATGGGCCACAACTGCTGAAGCCCGCGTGTCTGGAGCCCCTGCTCTACAACAAAAAGCCACAATGAGAAGCCCGTGCACTGCAATGAAGAGTAGCCCCCGCTCACTGCAACTAGAGAAAGTCTGCACGCAGCAACAAAGACCCAGTTCAGCCAAAAACAAAATAAATTAAAATAAATTAAAAAAAATTATAAGAGAAATAAAAAAATAGTTCTTATAGAGTAGTAAAAGTGAAACTTAAATAGAACTACAAAAGATTATATTTGCCTACATTATACCCTTTATTATTATCCTTCAACGATTATACATAATTTTATGTGGATCCTGTATCTCAGTGTATTCTGAATTATTTATTTTGTAAATGTTGCTCCAGAAGGAAATTAGAAGTTCTTTTTATCTTTTTCCTGTTTTCAGAAATTTGGTGAGGTTAATGTTAGATGATTTTGACCTGCATCCATTAAAGATGCTTGGGCCAAGAGTGAAAAGGAAGGCTTCCCTGGTAGCGCAGTGGTTGAGAGTCTGCCTGCCGATGCAGGGGATACGGGTTTGTGCCCCAGTCCGGGAAGATCCCACATGCTGTGGAGCAGCTGGGCCCGTGAGCCATGGCCACTGAGCCTGTGCGTCCAGAGCCTGTGCTCTGCAACGGGAGAGGCCACAACAGTGAGAGGCCCACATACCGCAAAAAAAAAAAAAAAAAGAGTGAAAAGGAAAATTGAGAGTTCTAAATCTGGGGTCAAATCTTCACTTTAAATACATATGGTTTGGTATGATAATGTGTAATTGTTATATCAAACTATGACTATCTAACTAGAGTTATAAACTATTATTAAAGTTGGTATAAAAAGAGAGGGGGGATTTTAGATGAGGAAGCTCTCATACCAGAGAAAGGGGAAAATAACCTTAGTAAAAGACCAAAATTGAAATAATGACCTTTTTGTGGAATTGGAGATTCTTCTAATTATTTCACTGATTTAAATTGCCCCTTTTCTTTTGTCACTCGGATCTACTGCCAGTTCTCCTGTGAAACAATATAGTCTGCAGCACTAGTATACAGAGTCTGGTCTTTAACATTATTCTCCACCAAAGATAATCAGGGCACTTTAGAGAGCCACTGAGTCCACGTTCAGTGCAGGAGAACTCAAGACCGTCTTGGAATAGTTTGCTGATATTAGAAAGCAAGGTTAACTTTTAAAGATGTATGAAAATGACTACAAGAACGGACTTGATGGGGGTCCTACTTCTCAAACTATGACAATTTGAGCATCAAAAGAGAAACAAAGATTGCTGTCAATTAGAAACAGTGAGGAACATCTGAGGAGTCAAGACAGCGGTGTGGGAAGATGTGGGGTTCGCATCTCCCCACAACTAGGGTAACTGCCAGATGCTGGTGGGAGACCTCAATGCCCAAGGAGACAGGAGGAACCCTCCAAGCTAACTGGTAAGATGTGGGGGGAGGAGAAGTGGAAGCCAGACAGGACCAGCACCCCTGAGGGGTGGCTGAGAGGGGGGGAGGGGTTCACACACATGAAGGGACCCTCTGGGGCTCAGATCAAGGGGGAGCACACTCAGTATTTCCCCTGCCCAATTGGGCTGGGTCCCACACTCTCAGAGCCCCACCCCCGGGCCACTTGGTCGTGGGGGCATAGGAGGGAGACCTGGGGGAGAACAGGAGAGGCAGGTGGGAGGGGCCCTCCAGGACCAGAGGAGTGGAAGAGGAGCAGAGGGCGTTGGGCCTGCTCACTCGACCCTGGGAAATTTACTGAGCTCCCAGGCTGGTCCCCTGCCCTCCAAAATCCCCTCCAGGCTGCATGGGTCCTGGGGGCATAGGAGGGAGACCAGGAGGAGAACAGGAGACATGGGTGGGAGGCGCCCTCCAGGACCAGAGGAGCAGTAGAGGAGTGAAGGATGTTTACCCTGCCCACTCAGCCTGGGAAGCCTGCTGGGCTCCTAGGTGGGGTCCCCTGCCCTCTGAGACCAGAGGCAGGAGGCACGCCTGGGACCCTTCAGTTCTGTTGAGCCTAAGCCCCATGCCCCACAACTCCCAGGGCCTTTCCCAGCCCTGTGGGTGCTAAGCATAGGCCCTGCCCACTGCCCAAGCCCCACCCCTGTTTAAGCCCCACCCTCCACAGCCAAGGCCTTTTCCACCTTTTTTTTCCTCCTCCTCTTTTTTACTATTGTGTTCTGTTTTACCTTCCAGTTGTTGTTTCATCTATATTTTTATTTTTATATTCTTTCTAACATATCTGTTAGTCTCCTAGTCTAATTTTATTTGTTACTTTGTTATTCTTCCTTTTCTTTTTTATTTTTATTTTTTGCCACCCCACATGGCTTACAGGATCTTGGATCACAAGCCGGGGGTCAGGCCAAAGATCCTGCAGTGAGAGCTCCAAATCTGAACAACTGGATTAACAGTAAACCTCAGACCCCAGGGAATATTCAACAGAGTGAGGTCTCACAGAGGTCCTCAACTCGGCACCAAGACCAAGCTCTACCCAAGAGCTGACAAGCTCCAGTGTTGGAAACTTCAGGCCAAACAACCAGTAAGATAGCAAAACAATCCCACTCATCAAAAAAAAGAAAAATGAGATGGCAATAACTATGTCACAGATGAAGGAGCAAGGTAAAATCCTATAAGACCAAATAAATGAAGGGGAAATAGGCAATCTACCTGAAAAATAAATCAGAGTAATGATAGTAAAGATGATCCAGAATCTTGGAAATAGAATGGAGGCACGGACTGAGAAAATACAAGAAATATTTAACAAAGATCTAGAAGAACTAAAGAGCAAACAGAGATGAACAACACAATAAGTGAAATGAAAATTACACTAGAAGGAATCGGTAACAGAATAACTGAAGCAGAAGAATGAATAAATGAGCTTGAAGACAAAATGGTGGAAATAACTGCTGAGGAGCAGAATAAAGAAAAAGAATGAAGAGAATTGAAGACAATCTCAGAGAGATCTGGGACAACACTAAATGCACCAACATTTGAATTATAGTGGTCTCAGAAGAAGAGAAAAAGAAAGGGTCTGAGAAAATATTTGAAGAGATTACAGTGGAAAACTTCCCTAACACAGGGAAGGAAATAGTCACACAAGTCCAGGAAGCACAGAGAGTCACATACAGGATAAACCCTAGGAGAAACACACCAAGACACATATTAATCAAACTAACAAAAATTAAATTCAAAGAAAAAAATTTAAAAGCAGCAAGGGAAAAACAAAAATACAAAGGAATCCCCATAAGGTTATCAGCTGATTTTTCAGCAGAAACTCTGAAGGCCAGAAGGGAGTGGCAGGATATACTTAAAGTGATGAAAGAGAAAAACCTACAACCAAGATTACTCCACCCACCAAGGATCTCATTCAGATTCAATGGAGAAATCAAAAGCTTTTCAGACAAGCAAAGGCTAAAAAAATTCAGCACCACCAAACCAGCTTTACAACAAATGCTAAAGAAACTTCTGTAGGTGGGAAACATAAGAGAAGAAAAAGACCCACAAAAACAACCCCAAAACAATTAAGAACATGGCAACAGGCACATACATATCAATAATAACCTTAAATATAAATTAATTAAATGCCCCAACCAAAAGACACAGACAGGCTGAATGGATACAAAAACAAGACCTATATATATGCTGTCTACAAGAGACCCACTTCAGACCTAGGGACACATACAGACTGAAAGAGAAGGGATGGAAAAAGATATTCCATGCAAATGGAAATCAAAAGAAAGCTGGAATAGCAATACTTGTATCAGATAAAATAGACTTTAAAATAGTGTTACAAGAGATAAGGAAGGACACTACATAATGATCAAGGGATCAATGCAAGAAGAAGACATAACAATTATAAATGTTTATGCACCCAACGTAGAAGCACCTCAATACATAAAGCAAATACTAACAACCATGAAAGGGGAAATCAACAGTAACACAATAATAGTAGGAGACATTAACACCCCACTTACACCAATGGACAGATCATCCCAACAGAAAATAAAAGGAAACACAAGCTTTATAATAGACCAGACAGATTTAATTGATATTCATAGAACATTCCATCTGAAAGTTGCAGAATACACTTTCTTCTCAAGTGCACATGGAACATTCTCCAGGATAGATCACATTTTGGATCACAACTCAAGCATCATAAAATTTAAGAAAACTGAAATCGTATCAAGCATGTTTTCTAACCACAATGCTATGAGACTGGAAATCAATTATGGGAAAAAAACTGAAAAACAACACAAATACATGGAGGCTAACAGGATGCTACTAAATAACCAAGAAATCACTGAAGAAATCAAAGAAGAAATTAAAAAATACATAGAAACAAATGACAACAAAAACTTGACAACCCAAAACCTATGGGAGGCAGCAAAAGCAGTTCTAAGAGGCAAGTTTATAGAAATTCAATCTCACCTCAAGAAACAAGAAAAATCTCAAATAAACAATCTAACCCTACACCTAAAGCAACTAGAGAATGAAGAACAAAGAAAACCCGAAGTCAGTAGAAGGAAAGAAGTCATAAATATCACAGCAGAAATAAATGAAATAGAAACAAAGAAAACAATAGCAAAGATCAATAAAACTAAACGTTGGTTCTTTGAGAAGATAAACAAAATTGATAAACCCTTAGCCAGACTCATCAAGAAAAAAAAAGGGAGAGGATGCAAATCAATAAAATTAGAAATGA
The DNA here is from genome assembly GCF_003031525.2 of Neophocaena asiaeorientalis asiaeorientalis. Classification (NCBI taxonomy): domain Eukaryota; kingdom Metazoa; phylum Chordata; class Mammalia; order Artiodactyla; family Phocoenidae; genus Neophocaena; species Neophocaena asiaeorientalis. Next base: position 6,768,470 of record NW_020173955.1, on the reverse strand, counting down.
AAAAGGAGAAATTACAACTGACACCACAGCAATACAAAGGAATATAAGAGACTACTACAAATAAACATATGCCAATAAAATGGACAACACCAAAAAGTTGATAAATTCTTGGAAAGGTCCAATTTTCCAAGACTGAACCAGGAAGAATTAGAAAAAATAAACAGACCTATCACAAGTAATGAAATTGAAACTGTAATTAAAAATCTTCCAACAAACAGAAGTCCAGGACCAGATGGCTTCACAGGTGAATTCTACCAAACATTTAGAGAAGAGCTAACACTGCTCCTTCTCAAACTCTTCCAAAAAACTGCAGAGGGAGTAACATTCCCAAATTCATTCTACAAAGTGACAATCACTCTGATACCAAAAACCAGAAAAAGATATCACAAAAAAGGAAACTTATAGACCAATATCACGGATGAAAATAGATACAAAAATCCTAAACAAAATACTAGCAAACAGAATCCAACAAGATATTAAAAGGATCATACAACATGATCAAGTGGGATTTTTCCCAGGGATGTAAGGATTCTTCAATATATGCAAATCAATCAATGTGATACACCATATTAACAAATGATGAAATAAAAAATATGATAATCTCAATAGGTGCAGAAAAAGCTTTTGACAAAATTCAACACCCATTTATGATAAAATCTCTCCAGAAAGTGGGCATAGAGGGAACCTACCTCAATATAATAAAGGCCATATATGATAAACCCACAGCAAACATCATACTCAATGATGAAAAACTAAAAGCATTTCCTCCAAGATCAGGAATAAGACAAGGATGTCCACTCTTGCCACTATTATTCAACATAGTTTTGGAAGTTCTAGCCACAGCAATCAGAGAAGAAAAAGAAATAAAAGGAATACAAATTGTAAAAGAAGAAATAAAACTGTCACTGTTTGCAGATGACATGATAATATATATAGAAAATCCTAAAGATGCCACAAGAAAACTACTAGCACTAATCAATGAATTTGGTAACGTTGCAGGATACAAAATTAATTCACAGAAATCTCTGGCATTCTTATACACTAAAAACAAAAAATCAGAAAGAAATTAAGGAAACACTCCCATTTACCATCACAACAAAAAGAATAAAATACCTAGAAATAAACCGACCTAAGGAGGCAAAAGACTTGTACTCAGAAAACTATAAAACACTGATGAAAGAAATCAAAGATGACATAAATAGATGGACAAATATACCATGTTCTTGGATTGGAAGAATCAACATTGTGAAAATGATTATACTACCCAAAGCGATCTACAGATTCAACGCAATCCCTATCAAACTACCAATGGCATTCTTCACAGATTTAGAACAAAAAGTTTTACAATTCGCATGGAAACACAGAAGACCCCGAATAGCCAAAGCAATCTTGAGAAAGAAAAATTGAGCTGGAGGAATGAGACTCCTTGACTTGAGAGTATACTACAAAGCTACAGTAATCAAGACAGTATGGTACTGGCATAGATCAATGGTACAGGATAGAGTACCCAGAGATAGACCCATGCACATTGATCACCTAATTTACAACAAAAGAGGAAAGAACATACAATGGAGAAAAGACAGCCTCTTCAATAAGTGGTGCTGGGAAAACTGGACAGGTACATGTAAAAGAATGAAATTAGAACATTCCCTACCACCATACACAAAAATAAACTCAAATGGATTAAAGACCTAAGTGTAAGACCAGACACTATAAAACTCTTACAGGAAAACATAGGAAAAACACTCTTCGACATAAACCACAGCAAGATCTTTTTTGACCCACCCCCTAGAGTAATGAAAATAAAAATAAACAAATGGGAGCTAATTAAATTTAAAAGCTTTTTGAACAGCAAAGGAAGCCATAAACAAGAGGAAGAGACAACCCTCCGAATGGGAGAATACATTTGCAAATGAAACAGTAGACAAAGGATTAATCTCCAAAATATACAAATAGTTCATCGAGCTGAATATCAAAAAAACAAACAATCCAATTAAGAAATGGGTGGAAGACCTAAATAGACATTTCTCCAAAGAAGACATACAGATGGCCAACAAACACATGAAAAGATGCTCAACATCACTGAATATTAGAGAAATGCACATCAAAACTATAATGAGGTATCACCTCACACCAGTCAGAATGGCCATTATCAAAAAATCTAGAAACAATAAATGATGGAAAGGGTGTTGTGAAAAGGAAACCCTCCTGCACTGTAGGTAGGAATGTAAATTGATACAACCACTATGGAGAACAGTATGGAGGTTCCTTAAAAAACTAAAAATAGAACTACCATATGACCCAGCAATCCTACTACTGGGCATATACCCTGAAAAAGGAAACCCTCCTGCACTGTAGGTAGGAATGTAAATTGATACAACCACTATGGAGAACAGTATGGAGGTTCCTTAAAAAACTAAAAATAGAACTACCATATGACCCAGCAATCCTACTACTGGGCATATACCCTGAGAAAACCATAGTTCAAAATGAGTCATGTACCACAATGTTCATTGCAGCACTATTTACAATAGCCAGAACATGGAAGCAACCTAAATGTCCATCGACAGATGAATGGATAAAGAAGATGTGGCACATATATACAATGAGATATTACTCAGCCATAAAAAGGAACGAAATTGAGTTATCTGTAGTGAGGTGGATGGACCTAGAGTCTGTCATACCGAGTGAAGTAAGAAAGAGAAAAACAAATACCGTATGCTAGCACATATATATGGAATCTAAAATTAAAAAATGGTACTGACGAACCTAGTGGCAGGGCAGGAATATAGACATAGAGAATGGACTTGAGGATGTGGTGGGGTGGGGGAAGCTGGGACGAAGTGAGAGAGTGGCATGGACATATATACACTACCAAACGTAAAATAGATAGCTAGTGGGAAGCAGCTGCATAGCACAGGGTGATCATGATCAGCTCAGTGCTTTGCAACGACCTAGAGGGGTGGGATAGGGCGGGTGGGAGGGAGGCTCAAGAGGGAGGGGATATGGGGATGTATGTATGCATATGGCTGATTCACTTTGGTGTACAACAGAAACTAACACAGTACTGTGAAGCAATCATACTCCAATAAAGATCTATTAAAAAAAAAGGAAAAACACTGAGGGACTTCCCTGGCGGTCCAGTGGGTAAGACTTCACACTCCCAATGCAGGGGGCCCGGGTTCGATCCCTGATTGGGGAACTAGATCCTACATGCATGCCACAAGTAAGAGTCCGCATGCTGCAACTAAGAAGTCTGCATGCCGCAACAAGGAGTCCACATGCCGCAACTAAGAAGTCCACATGCCACAACTAAGTGTTCACATGCCGCAACTAA
>NW_020173955.1:6761090-6761486 GCF_003031525.2 Neophocaena asiaeorientalis asiaeorientalis | reverse complement strand
ACTACTGGGCATATACCCTGAGAAAACCATAGTTCAAAATGAGTCATGTACCACAATGTTCATTGCAGCACTATTTACAATAGCCAGAACATGGAAGCAACCTAAATGTCCATCGACAGATGAATGGATAAAGAAGATGTTGCACATATATACAATGAGATATTACTCAGCCATAAAAAGGAACGAAATTGAGTTATCTGTAGTGAGGTGGATGGACCTAGAGTCTGTCATACCGAGTGAAGTAAGAAAGAGAAAAACAAATACCGTATGCTAGCACATATATATGGAATCTAAAATTTAAAAATGGTACTGACGAACCTAGTGGCAGGGCAGGAATATAGACATAGAGAATGGACTTGAGGATGTGGGGGGGGGGGGGGAGCTGGGGAGAAGGGG